>NC_080738.1:2697336-2737336 GCF_019097595.1 Hemibagrus wyckioides | reverse complement strand
GTGTGTGTGTGTGTGTGAGAAAGAGAGAGAGAGTACACACAGTGTGTGTGTGTGTGTTTGTGTGAGAGAGAAAGAGAGAGAGAGTACACACAGTGTGTGTATGTGTGTGTGTGTTTGATGATGTTGTTGTGTATAAACCTGAGCTCTGAGTTTGTTGTGTTTCAGTGAGTTATTCTCCTGTCTCTGTTTCACTCCACTGAAACACATTTTCTGATATTTCGCGGCATGAAGTGAAACTCGGATCCGCTCGAGTGACCACACCCACACCGTACGTGTCGAGAATCAGCCACGCTAAACCTGGCGGTCAGAAAATTGTGTTTGTTAGCATGAATTAGCAGAAATTAAAACACACGTAGTACCGTATGTGGAATCCTGCTGTGACATTAACCTGAAGTGCTAGCGTTAGCTAGTTAGCTAATTCGCTAGTTTGCTATTATAAGCAGCCACTGTTAATAATTAGCAGTTTATTTTTTCCTAGCGAATAAACTCGCTCTTCACCACATACACACACTGTTTTGTTCCTTTCTTATTTTTCAGAGACCCTTGACATTAAAGAAAAAATTAAAAATAAATAAAATAAATAATTATGGAGATAAAGGTCTTTAGAAGAAAATCAAAACCTGCGAATTTCATTAAATAAAAAAAAAAAAACTCCTGCGGATTTGTCACCTGAGAACTTTCTTAACTTTTAACAAATTGAAATGCCATTAAATAACTTTATTGCTTTTCTTCCAAAAGAAAGAAAGAAAGAAAGTAAGAAATAGACACAGAAGCACTAGACATTAAAGACAACACTGAGGAGGATTTTTTTTCCCATCCACTTTTACTCAAGTTCTAAAAAGAAAATCCAATTAGGAAGCGTTTGATGATAGTAACAAGCGCAGCTTTACAGTCGGGGACGTTCCTCAGAGGCTCCCCCGCCAGAACTGAGGACATTAAAGCACTTTCAAGTGTACTCAGAAGCTGTTTAGCGCACGCTGATTAGAACTTCAGTCTGAAGAGGATGAATCACGCGGGCAGATCCGACACCGCGGAGTAGAGCTGATTATCTGACCCTGATATCACAGCCGTGTCGAGTTCTCTGTTCTGATTGGTCAAGAAGGTGTTGATTCATTTCTCAGGGTAGTGCAGCTGAAAACCTCACACATCTTATCTGATATAACTGAGACAGTGATGGAAGGAGTCTCCAGTTTCAGGTAGAGCTAGAACTCGATGTCGTCTGGCTTCAGGGTGCCCAGTTCTGAATGTCTCCAAAAATCAAGGTGGGTTCTAGATCCACCTCCAACCTGACCAGGAACTTTTTGCTAGGAAACTTTTCTGATAGAGAACTTTTCTGAATCCTCACACAAATCTCATGCACAGGGGTGATGTGTGATCACTGATATGGTCATGCAGATGGTGATGGAGGGAGTCTCCAGTTTCTGGTAAAGCTAGAACTTGATGTCTTCTGCCTTCAGGGTCCCCAGTCCCATCCTGAGTGTCTTCAGAAAACAAGGTGGGTTCCGGATCCATCTCCACCCTGACCAGGAACCTTTTATGACAGAGAACCTTCCTGTGGCCTTTGATTTAGAATCACTGAAGGTTCCTTTAAACTGAAAACCACAGGAACTTCAAACTTTTTTATGATTGGTAGCAGACTAGAAATATTTGTTAGCTAAAAACGAACCCGGTTCTGCTCAAGCTTTTATCCTAATTCAGTCCAAAACCATCTCTCCTCTTCAGAACGCTGGCATATCGCGTCTCTCATCACGGCGAGGACGCCATTACAACTCCATTAGTAGTTCACCACACAGGAAATGGTTCCTTTGAAAGGCAAAACTCGGCAGCGAGGAATCCGGAGCCAACCCTCTGAAAACACCACTCCTTCAGAAGAGCAATCATCTGAGAGATTAGAAAAATCACAATCCATAAGAGAGGCTTGGAATCCAGCGATAAGACAGAGCTCACTCCAACCATGAAACATAAAAAAAACAGAAGAGAAGCAAAATGGGGCGACGACTCAGAGTTCTCTTCTGCGTTCTTCATGGCAGATTGTGTTAATAAAATCCTTTTAGAAATAAAAAGGCGGAGAGATTCGAGTCACAGCATGGAGTGTGTTTTTATGAATCTCGACAGAAAGTTTTCATTTGCGACAACAAATGTGTCCCTGCTGGTCACCAACACCCCGTGGCTGGCTCTCTCCAGATCTTAAAAACTTCTGGTCATCAGCTTTGTCCAATTTTGGCTCCTTTCATCAAGGTCAGTCTTCTTCTTGATATTTTGAAAAGGCAGAGTTGTTCAGCGACCTGCTCACAGCCAACGTTAGAAGAAAAATAAAGAACATAAAGAAGAGTTTTTCTTTAACCTTGGAAACCAGGGTAGAGTAACACATGAAACATCACAGTATGAGTTGCTGTGAATGAGCTATTACTATAGAAACGATAACTTTTTTGAACATGCGCATTAATATAAACCAGCTCTAACATCAGAGCTCCTGTTATAGAAAACAAATGAACACCTCCTGGATCAATCGGAATCCAGAATTCAAAATAAATATGACTGTAAACATATATTATTTTCTTTTAAACACAGATTCAGGTATTATAGTGTTTGGGAGAACTGGGTCCCCAGTTTTTTCATACACTATAAATGATCTAAAGTAGTTTCTTTACATATTACATGCTATATTATAGAAGCCCAGACTGCATGATGAGGACCACATGTAGAAGGTCTCAATAAAAAAAAACAAAAAATTGAGGACCTGAACACCTAAATTCTGTATCTGTACTGAATCAACACCTTCTGGACCATTCAGAATTCAGCAGCGCAGTAGTACTAACATAACTCACATAATCTGTAACAAAATAAAGCCGCCTGTAAACACGTTGCTTTTTAGATCTTATTTTTTACACACACATTCAGGTGTTACACAATTTGCGAGGACCGTCTCTCTAGTTTCTTTGTACATTTGTTTAGACAAATATGATCTAAAGTAATTTGTTTACATATTACACGCAGTATCTCACAAGTAGGAGACCACATGACCTGATGCAACACTTCACAACATGACGACGACAGCCGCTAGCAGAAGCTGTGAATGCAAAGTGAGGACCTGAAGTGTAGAACCCTGTATCAGAACACAATAATGTTGGTGTCTCCTGTTATAGAATATGAATCATCACCTTCTGGACCAATCAGAATCCAGTATTCAATATACTGTATCTCACAAGCAAGAGACTTCCTGATGATGAAAGTTGCTAGTAGAAGGTCTGATTTCAACATAAGGACCTGACCTAAAGACTTGTTTTCTGTTGAGTCTGCAGTTGGAGAACACCTTCTGACCAATCAGAACCCAGAATTGAACAGCCCAATATTTACATTATAGGAAGCAGTAGAGTGCGTTTTGGGAAATGTTTTAGTTCATGAGATAGAAGTCCGTCCCCTGAGGCAGCATCAGGACAGCTCTCATCCAAAGTGCTTTATTCCATTCGAAATCGAAAGCAGCATCATACCAAAACTCGGCTCTGTCATCCTTCATCCAAAGTTTCACGGAAGTTTGAAAGTAAATAAAAATCTTCACGGTTCAACCACTCGGCGTGAGAAATATACGTTTTAGTAACGTAGTCATTTTTAAAAAACCAATATCGTGTGGGGGGAAAAAATGAGGCAATTATCATGCTATGAAAATGTCCCGCTTGCAAACGTTCCATGTATATGAATCTATATAACGTTAAAGCTTTGCATATGGAAACCATTTGATATCTATTTATTTATGTACTTCTTTGTTTATTTATTTATTTATTTATTTATTTATTTTATTAATATGTGAATCCATGTGCAGAACACTGTGTGTACACACGTTTCCATTACCAAAGCCATTTCATAACCTCTCAAAATCCCAATCCGACAGGCCTCACTACTCTCCCGGGAATCTCATGAATAAAAATGAGCCCATTAAAGCATTTTAAAGTTGCCATTTCGCACACGCACTGCTCCCATCATTACTATGCAAATGGGGGCCGGCCCACGTCGGTAAATAGCGAGGCAGTGATGAAAAATGGGGAGAGGTTTGGAGAGGAAATTTCCTCAGCAACGTGCACCTCCCCATCATCAAACTCCTGTCCAGGGGAAGGAGGGCATGCATTCTTTATATTATTAGATCGTCATTTACTGGGATTTATTATTACAGTCAACTGTAGTGATGAGGAATATGACTCACTGGTGAGTGATTTGATTCTTCCTTTAAATGAATCAAATATAGAAGTTTTTAATTGAGTTGATTCCGAACTTTGATCGCAGGTCACACACACACACACACACACACACAAAGGTATCTTCTTTTTAAAAAATTCCAAACACATTTTTGTCCTTGGAAAAAAAGTTTTAATTACTGAACAGTTCCCAGGAACATCAAATAAATTTGTTCACAGTGTCACACAGCGCAACTCCTCATTAACTCAGACAACCTGAGTCTACTCCAAACGCTTTCTTTCCTACTCCTAGTTCGACACCTACGCTGTAGATTCAAACACACACACACACACACACACACACACACCTGCCAACACCTCAAAAAGCAAAAAACGATAAAGAAAAATGAGCAGTGGAAGATCAAAGACACACACACACACTTTCAACCTGCAACAGATTTACGGTGTGAAAAAAACCCTGGTGTTTCCATTTTGGAGAAACACACCACCGTCTGGTGTTGGCCTCAATTCGATCATCATCATCAGTTGAAGTTTACATTAGTAGCTAGAGTTCTTGTTTTATTTGCTTTACAAGATGAAAACACACATCAGTTTTTTGCAGGAATTCAGGGACTTAATTAACAAAGGAACATTTTTTTAGAAACCATGCCCATTCTTCAGGAATCAGCACAAGAGTTTATGAAATGTTAAAAATGTTACGTCAAAAATTGAAGAAGAAGAAGATGGAACCTAGAATCTTTTCCACCAAACCAGGAACCTAAGTCAAAATGTTTCTTCAGAAGTCCAGAAGAATTTTTTAGGAACCCATCAGCACAATTTTTTTAAGGACCTCACAATTTTTTTCTTTTTAGCAACCCAATGCATTTTGCAGAATTTGTCACTAAGACATTTTTCCACAACATTGTTTCTGAAACCATTTTATTCAGGAACCCAGGAACCTTGGAGATTGTTTCTAAAAGAATCTTCGGGGAAAATTAGTAGACCAATCCTGGACCATTTCCAGAACAAAAATATAGAGAAACCTAGAAACACAGGAACCTGTGAAATTTTAGAACGTTCTCAGGAACTCTTAAAAGAACTCGTTGAGGGAAAAAAAAGAATTAATTAATTAATTAATTAATTGAAAGCAAAATTTTCAAAAACGTGATTCTTTCTTTTTTTTTTTTCTGGAAATTTTTCATAAATCCATGAACTTTTTCAATGCCGACAAATTATTTCCGTTAAAAAAGGGGACCCTAAGAAGGAACTGTTTCCATAACTCTGGATACAATTCTGGAACTTGTTTGGAAAATCAAGAACTTTATAAGGAACTTATAAGGAACAGATTTTTCATGTTCTCAGTAAACCAGCACCATTCATACTTTTCAAGGACCTCAGGAGACTACAAACCTATTAGGAACTCAGCAGGCCAGGATGTTTTTTTGTTTTTTCACGAACCTGGCTAAGATTTTAAGAATTTTGTAACCACTGGAAGCTGGAAACCTTTTTCTCTTTCCCTTTTTTACATAAACCTAGATATTTTTTTCAGAAACTCATCAGGAACCTTTTTGAAACCAATCTGAAAAGAGAATTATTTGAAGAACTCTGGAACTTATTCAAGTGTTTGTTTAAAATCTGGATGTCAGGAACCTTTAGAACTTAGCTTTTACGGATGTCAGGAACCTAAATCTAGTCAATTTCAATAAGAACATCGTGTTTAAAATGATATCTACGTATAATACACAACACATTAAAGTGGCAGGACCTGCAAGAGTCTAACGTTTTTTGATTCCTTGTAAAACAAATGCAGAAAAGAATTTTACTGAGTAAGATATGAAAGCGTTTTGCGAGTTCAAAACAACGTGTCATGGATAAATTGCACAAATCAAACGGTGACAGTTTAGCCATCGCTCATGCTGATAATACACTCGACTCTGCAGCGTGGGAGATTAGCAGCAGTTGAATGCTAATAGCCCCTCAGTTCTCACTTTAAGTCCATTTAGATAGATTTTGTGGTTGAACAAAATCCTTCAGCATCGATTCAGCAGCCGTTCTCACCCATGCGTGTGTTTATTTCATGGCTGCCGGCTGTGTGATTGGTGAAGTTAAACGCGCTGAGACGAAGCTGTGTTTCAGGCACCAAGCCTCAGCGTCTCTGTGGAAGACATCCGTTAAATGAGGTAAGTGGTGAAGAGCCCAGAGTTCACTACACACACATTCCCACTCCTCTTTACACACACCGTGCTGGTGGAAATGACAATTCAGGACTTCAATCACACTGACAGACCATCCGTCAGCCGTGTCCGAAAGCTGGAAACGTCTCCTGTAGGGCTGGATCCCGAGGCGGGAAGGCATTCGAGTTGTGTCCGGAACGAGGGTTTGAACATAATGCTGCATTCTGAGGCATAGAGTCGAGTCTGAAACATGTTTCTGCCTTCAGGTCATGCCTGAAACGAACATTTGAATAGATAACCACCCTTTGAGGCATTGAGTCACATCAGAAACAAACTTTTGCTTGGAATTTCTGAATGTCTGAAATCAATATTCACATGGAAAACCACCATTATTAGATGGTGTCACATCCAAAAAACGAATGACTGGATCAGCTACCACCATCTGAAACCAGTAGAGGCCACTCAGGGCATCCAGTAACATTTGAAACAAACGTTTGTTTGGAATTTCTGCCTTCTGAGCTAATTAGTCATGTCTGAAATCAATGTTTGCATGGAAAAACACCATCTAAGGCATTGAGTCACATACAAAATTTGCCTGAAATGAATGATTGGATCAGCCACTGCCATCTGAGGCCTTTAACAGCCACTCGGGGCACCCAGTCATGTCTGAAACAAACATTTGCTTTCAATTTCTACTTTCCGGGCTAATTATCTATGTCCAAAATCAATGTTCACATGATAAACAACCGTCTAAGTCATTGAGTCACATCCAAAAAACAAATGATTGGATTGGCCACCGCCGTCTGAGGCCAAAAGACAGCCATTCGGGGCATCTAGTCACGTCTGAAACAAACGTTTGCTTAGACGTTTCTACTTTCTGAGTTAATGAGGTGAGTTTAAAATCAACGTTCTCAGTCTTAAGCATCGAAATTAAAGATGGCATTGAGTCACATCCAAAGTTTGCCTGAAAGGAATGACTGGATTGGCGGCCGCCATCTGAGGCCAATAGATAGCCACTCGGGGCATCTAGTCAGGTCTGAAACAAACATTTGCTTGGACGCTTTTGCTTTTTGAACTAATGTCCGAAACCGACGTTCGCACAGACTGCTACATTCTAAGGCACTGACTCATGTGCAAAATAATCACCTTCTGAGGCTTCCAGTCATGTCTGAAATGCATGTTTGCTTAGAACACCATCATCTGAGGCACTGAGGTACATCCAGACGTGATGTATCCACACAGGTTCTTTTTTTAACCTCAAATCGAACCCAATTCATGTGTGTTTAATGTGTTTGTCTCACGTTTAATAACATTGACATAATTAGCAGCAGTGATTAGTCAAATGCCTGGATTCACATTAATGTGTTGAGTTTTTTTAGGAAAATCTCTTACACTCAGCTGATAAAATCAAATGAAAACAGTAGCATCTTCAACACAGAGTCCTTGTTTACAGCGAAAAAGAGGCTCAGATCTAAAAATAAGGTTCTAAATCCCCAATAAAAGGCATTCCAAATGTAGGAAAAATCTCTCCTGGTGGTCACGCTTAGTCACACTGGGATCTTTAATCGGATCTGAATATCCGACTCCTCCTGTGAGTCAACGATACGCCGGGAACGTCGGCGGATGAATTAGCCCATTGTTAGCGCAGAAGATAAATATGTCTTTTGTGTTTGCTAATCTGTGTGGTGAGATTTTACAGCTTTTACAAGCCCTTTATGGCCGCCAGCCCACGGAGCGTTTTATAGCTGGCGCAATAGCAACAGGCCACAGAGGCTAAAATCAACAGAGTGCTGTTTTAGCAACCGGCTAGCGCTGTGCTGAAGGCCAAAGGGCTCCCCTGGAATCGGGTTTGAGCGTGAGCGGCTAGTTTAATGGAAGAATGTTAGCATATGAATAGAAAAAAGAATCAATGTTTATCATAAAAAAAAATTTCCATCGCCGTGTGCCATCCATCCATCCATATATAATATATATTTTAAATATATTTATGAGTTTATTATCCTCGCTAACAGGGAGGTCTTTTAGGCGAAGTTATTAACCAGAACTAAAAGTTTTCTCTCTTTCCATGAAGAGATCCCTGAGGTGTTCACAGGAAGCTGGAAGACGTCAGAAACAACACCTGGTGAGGAAGAAAACACTCTGAGGCTCGAGATGTATAAATATATAGCAAAACGATCAACTACAGGGTTATTGCGTTAACGGTTATGTAAAAAGAACATTAAATATGAAGAATATTACGAGGTGAAATGAGAAAGCAGACACACAAACAGCAGGATTTTCAGGAATGGAACGTTCCGCAGTGTAGCAAAGCAAACTCCATCACTCTCTGACAGGAGAAATGCAATTAAGAGATAACATTCAAAGAGATAAAGAGTGTGTGTGTGTGTGTGAGAGTTAAGAATAAGCCATGAGTGCAGAGCAGCAGTCGTTATGCTGCACAGTATAAACGGATTCTCACAGGGGATTTTTAGATGTGTGTGTGTGTGTGTGTGTGTGTGTGTGTGTGTGTGTGAAGGAAGAAATACGGACCTGGAAACAAACGTGAACCGAGTCGACATGACGTCAAAAGATTTTTCCTCAGCTGGAAACTAACATTTGTGTGTCCAGAGAAAGAGAGAGAGAGAGAGAGAGAGAGAGAGAGAAATGAAGAGAGAGTGAAAGGGAAACAGAGAGAGAGAGAGAGAGATGGAGATGAATAGAGAGAGAGATGAAGAGAGGGTGAGATGGAGATGAAGAGAGTGAGAGAGAGAGAGAAAGATTGTGAGAGAGAGGGAGATGAATAGAGAGAGAGATGAAGAGAGGGTGAGATGGAGATGAAGAGAGTGAGAGAGAGAGAGATGCAGAAGCGATCAAAGGAATCGTGTTCCATCGATCCGCAGAGAGAGATGTTCTTCTTTTTCCTCCCTCGGTCCTGGAGGACTCTTGAAAGCCACGTTTTCAGTAATTGAAGGTTGTTGAAGAAGGATTCTGCGTCTCGAGTGCAGCGAGCTGGAACAAAGGAGAAATGGAGATGGACAGGAAGTGTGTGAAAGAGCGAATGAATCAAGAACTGAATCCTCATCATGCACACAGGCAGAAGCTCACAGGTTTTCACTGGTAATTCTCCAGTTTGATGCCAATTTCACACTCAAGTCCGTAGCTTATTACTGAGCTGAAAAGCTGCAGGGACGAATATGAGCGCTGGAGCTGAATTCAAGAAACAATTTTTATTATTTTTTCTTAAAAACAAAGTTGTTTTTGTGTGTGTGTATTTTCCAGAATGTTCCAGAACACATTTCATTAGATCATTAGCAGTTCAGGGCTGCATCACATGTGGTGTGAGACGTCCCTCAGAGACGATAAATGATTATCTGCTGCTGTGTTGATAGAAGTGTAGTGATATCACCTGATTTCCAAGAAACTCTTAACGATGTGTAATGTAAATGTAGCGAAAAACACAAATTAGCCACTAGCCAGTTTATAGGCGTGCACTAATTTAAACAGTTTAAAGGATAAACAGAAAAAACACATCAAAAATACATACACCAAGAGCAAATAGAACGATGAACTAAAACGTAAACTAGCATAACAACTGGCTAATGATACAAATTCCCCAATGAGCATGAGTTAAAACACCTGGAAAAGAATTAATTACGATACCTGAGTTCAGTAGGTTAACAACGTTTACGTGACAAACTGGCTGTAATTACGTTCTTTACTAATTCACGTCAAGTTTTTTCTTCGTTAACCTTTTAACAAACGTGAACCGCTACACGTTTGTTGCTTTGTAAGCTTACGGATTTATTAAAGCTGATGCCAATATAATAGCACCAGAATGATCCAGCGGAGATTTTTTATTCAGAGTATTTAAAGAAACCTAATCAAGGTCATTCAATCGTAACGTAAATGTATTTTCATTAAAAAAAAATTGGGTGAATAATGCTAATTAATACAGTAAGAAAACAAAATCTTAAATAATATAAATGATTAAAATGTTTTATGTTTTTTATTTTAATATAATTTATATAGAGATTTACTTTTGTATTCTATTTCATTTTTTTAATGTTTTTTATTTGTTATTTGATTTTCTATTTTATTTTATACATTATTTAACATATTTAATATTAAATAAATAAGTTATGAAATATTTTTTGTATTATTCAGAGTTATGAATGCTCTAGTAACTTTGAATATTTATTTGTAATCTTGTAAACGTTTGTAAGCTCAGTCATACTTAAAACACATTTATTTTTAAATGAAAAAAATATGAAACCGACTTCCGTGAAAATCAGTAACAAATTCAGGATCGTTGCTTGTCGCGGTCGTCGTTACGCCGCCTAGAAAGAGACGTGCGGCTTTTCTCTGGAACGTGTTATGGAACGATGTTTTGTCTTTAAATAAACGCAGGAATGTTGGAGCTGTGCGAGAGCATGTCAGCGCGAGCCGTTTGCTGTATTGCTAACGATTAGCTGTCGCGAGTGCGGAGTTCGGGTGATAAAAAAGAAAGCGAGCGGCGGAGCGAGAGCACCCTCAGCTCTTTCTGAAGCCGTAAATCTGAAGCCTGGATGTGAGGCCATCAGCAGAAACACACACACACACACACACACACAGACACACAGATCACAGGCATTACACAAATAAGCAACTCGCTCGCACACAATATTCACTGAATTAAATTAAATCATAAATAATATTACGCTTGCTGACTCCGCCCCCAGTCTAGTATTACCCGATCAGACAAAAGTATAGAATTGGATTCAGCAAATGACCCAAAAAGTGTTTTTATTTTAATTTTAACTTTTATTTTCTGACCCAAAAGCGTACACAATGTCCGCGACACGGTTTTGTACATCTTGTCTAACAACATGCTGAATTGTATCACTCGGGATTATTTTTTTTTTATGTCTCTCGTGCCCTGTACAGTGGGCTTAACTTGGAAATGAAAGAAGGCTAAAGGAGAAAAGGGTCTGTGAAACGACGATAAGGCGAAGACCGCTAGCATTAAAGTGGAAAAGATAAAAGAGAGCGCTTACTTTATTCTCATCGCTGCACATGCTAAAAATAATAAAACAATATTACTGCCATCACCAGCTCCGGCTGATAACCGGCTAATATATTGGAACTTTTTTCTTCAACTGTACGAATTTGATAGTTCTGCAAGCGTGGAATTATTGCTGACAGACTAAATGTATTTTACGCCACGTTTACGTATCCGTACCATTTCATTCCCTTCGGCAAGCCCGAAGCTTCCACACCGAATCAGACGGAGATTGAAGATGGAGTCACTGCTACGGTTTCAGGGTTTCAGATGATAAAAAAAAAAAAAAAAAAAAAAACGGGTCGCTCTGATAAAGATTGGATTATGTGATAAAGTTCTGACCTGCTCGAGTCTGTATGTTTGGGGCGGAATAAAAGAGGAAAAGGAAGTTCTTAGGAAGTTAAAAGTTAAAGTAGTGAGTCAGAAGAAAGCCACAGAGATTCAACTAATTCTTAATAGATTCAGTTTTGCTGTTAGAGACTTTAAATCTGCAGCTTGACAGAAATGTTATAAAAAAGGTTACTGTAAAAGCTGCAGAGTTACAACAACAATATTTAAGCAATAAAAAGAAAAAGTTAATACAATATTTACAGAGTTACAACAAAAAGGAACAAAAGTATTTACAGTTTTGACTGAAAGCTACAGCAATATTTACAACGAGCTACAACAAAACATTGTCAATATTTAGAGTCACAGCAATTGTTACGACAAAAATCTACATCAATATTTATGGAATAACCACAAAAAACGTTATTACAATATTTAAAAAAAAATTACATGGAAAAGTTACAAAAATATTTACAGAGTTACAACAAAACATTACAACAATAAGTTAAGACAATAATTATAGAGTTACAACAAGAAAGAAAAATTATTTACAGATTTGACAAAAAGCTACAGCAATATTCATGGAGTTATGACAAAAATGTACAAGAATATTTACTGAGTTATGAAAAAAATGATAGATCAACATTTACAGAGTTAAGGCAAAAACAAAATCATATGACAATCATATGACAATCTTTATGTAATTACAGTACAAAGGATACTACAATGTTTAGGGAGTTATGACTAAAAGTTACAACAATATTTCCAGAGTTATAATAAAAGTTACGACAATATTTAAGTGAAGAGTTATTACGATATTAACATGAAAACGTTACAGAAATATTTACGTAGTTACAAAAAAACATTACGACAATATTTACAGAGTTACACCAAAGGTTATGACAAAAAGAAACAAATTTATTTAACAAAAATGTAAAGAATATTTACTGAGTTACGATGAAAAGATACAACAATAACAGAGTTATGACCAAAAGTCACTGCAATTTTAATGGAATTACAGCAAAAAAAAGTACTACAATATTTAGAGAGTTATGACAAAAATGATATTTAAAGATTTACAAGAAAACGAACGACAAACAATCACCAGTGTATAGATTTTGTGTAGATTTTTCTTGAAAAGAAAAGTAAACATTTTTCAATAACATCAAGACCAGCGACTTTAAACTCCAGCATTCAACACAAAAAAAATACATATCTGGCATAGGAAATATGGATTTATTTTTTTATTTGCAGTGAAATATAATACAATGTCTCATCAAAGCCATTTAATTTCTTTTTTTTTTAAATAATAATAAAAGCATTTTTTATAGATTTTTTTACAAATAGAATATCACTTGATCCAGCGCAGGTAATAAATTAGCATATTTTTTGCTACACAATTCAATGAAGTTTTGCGAAACCAAATCAAGGTCAAGGTCTCAAAAACTTTCTAAATCTTTTTTTTTTTAAATTCTACAGTTTATTAGCGGACTAACGTTAGCTATGTGCTAGCAACATTAACAAAACACTGCTTATCCAAGCTAGAATCTTTACAAAATCTTAGCAAGTGACTTTGACAAGCAAGCGAGCAAACAGAGGATATGGCTCGAGATCGTTGGAATATCTTCATATTTTGCCTTCAAATATGTACAATAAATAATAAAATAAAGGTAATATCCTTGCATCATGTCTACTTTAACCAGACCAAAAATAAAAGCACCCCGTGTTCTATGTAAAAGCGATGCTTAATATTATACGGAAAAAAAACCTTCCATCTTCCTGGTTCTCGGTGTAGACGCTGTAGCTGACCTTTTCTCCTGGAATGCAATTAACTCTGACGTTATGACGAAGCGCATGCTGTGTGTTGTTTCCTCAGCGTCTATTTTCAGGTTACGGAGTACGGAGACGTTTTCCAGGGAACAGCGAGCTCGCGGAGATCTGCTTTTTACGGCTTATTTTTAAACATGAGTTTTGGAGATGGGGATCGTGATTCATCTCTCAGGGCAGTTTTTCTGCTCCACTGGACCGACATCTTAAAAACTCAGAGAAGAGCACTGATTTTCAAAGTGAGTCGAGCTTCTTCCTGTCCAACAAACTCAGTAAATGTGTCGATAAATGTGTTTTGGGTTGTAAAGATCTTAGATGGGAAAATAAGGGATCATCGTGCAACATCATGAAAATGATATCAGTTACTTCCTTGATACAAATTTTGTTTGCAGTGGAACTACAAGGCTAAAGGGAACAGGCTTCATTTTAGCAGCTAATACGGTTTAAATTTTTAAATGAAAATACATAAGTCATATGTGAATCATTTGTTTGTTTATTTATTTATGATTAGCTTTAGTCTAGATTCTGTTTTCAAAAACTAAATTTCTTCCCTAAAATCTTTCACAAAGATTTCTTTAGCCTCCCATCAGATTCCACCAATACGTTCATTCTAAATTTAAATTAAAACAAAAGGTTGCATTACAGCCTTCTCTTTCTTGGCTAAAGTATTATTATTGTTTTTTAAATTTTAATTTAAGTGGATGCTACAGCTCTACTGAGACATCATCGGGTATGCTAGTTCTAGCTACCTATAGTCAAATTAGCTTAAAAAAAACACACCATAAGATAAATCACACAATTATCACAAAATAACGTCATTGAAAAGGTTGCTAATGTTACTAAGATATGACGGCACGTTTAACTAGAAATCGTTCGCATGTGCGGAAATATCCGAAGGAGTAAAGAGAGTACTAGCTAGCTAGCTGAAGTAAATATAGCTGGTGCAGATGGAATTTTTTTAAAAAAAAATACAATTATCCACTCAGATACAACAGCAGAAGTCCACATTTGATCCAGGATCTGGGCCTGAGCAGAAACTAATTTCCGCTAGGACTAGAAGACAAAACAAACAAGCTAACATGACTGGAGAGCCATTAGCATGCTCGGGTAAATAAAGAGCAGAACAGCATTATTGAGAGACTCTTTAAAGCAACACAGTGTTTGCGATGTGCTTGGGAAGCGCTGTGCTGCTTGGAGCCAGAAATTCATGACATTTTCAATCTCTGACTGTGAAAAACAGACACTTACAGCACTACAGACGGGACACGTAGTCGGTAAAACCAGTCTTGTTGATGCTTTTTTCAAAAAGTAAACAAGAAATTGGAGATGATATTTTGCCATCTGTGAATCAGCCTTGAGAGCCTTGACTAATGAAGACTTCCTCCTCTTCCTCAGAGACTCGGGGCTACGCTACACGGTTACAGATCAGGCGACTCACTTCGCACACAAACGACACAATTTACACCTCCAGCATGTTTATTACCCCCCATGTAGAGGTGTGAGGAAGCTACTGTGACAACCCCAAAGGTTTCCCATAACAGCAACCCTCATGTGTTTTATTCCTCTTATACTGTAGCAACAATTCTTCTTCTTTTGGCTTTACCCTTCAGGGGTCTCCACAGCGAATCATCTCTCTCCACCTATCCCTATCTTCTGCCTCGTCAACACTTACACCCACTAGCTTCACATCCTCATTTATTCCATCCATATACCCCCTCTTTGGCCTTCCTCTTTTCCTCCTGCCTGGCAGCTCCATGTCCAACATTTTCCTACCAATATACTCAACTGTAGCAGCAATTATAATATTATAATTATTTATTTTAAAAAATGACATATCGTATTATTTATCCCTTTATAGTTACATCATAACAGTTATAAACAGCTACGTTACAGCAGCTATAAACCTCTCTCTCATGTACGTTAATAAGGTGAAATCTCCAGTGTCATGTGACAAAACAATAACGCATCAGAAAACTTGACCTTCTGAATGTTACAAAGTGCTGACACTAGAGACTCCTTCCTCATGATACGTAAACATCTCTTTATTTAAAGAAAACTTCACCATATCAGTGATTTTTAATCTGTTTATTATTATTATTATTATTATTATTATTATTATTATTATTATTGAAGTCTAACCAGTCAATTAGCATAGAAACTACAACCCAGGTGCATTAATATAAACCTGTGATGTGTAGATGCTCTAATATTAGAGCTGCTGTTATAGAAAACTAATCAACACCATTGTCTGACCATTCAGACCACCTCCGTTCCTCACATTTCCAAAATGAAGCGGTTTTTTAAAACACACATTCAGGTATTAGGTGGTTTATGAGGACCGCTTCTCATTTTCTCATAAAACAATGTGTTTAATAAATATTTTATTCACAGAAATTATGTAAAAAGTTTCTATTGTATGGGACATGTTATATTTCACAAGTAGGGACCTCCGACCCAGACGGCATGACGAGGACCACTTTGAGAAGGTGTGTGTGTGCGCAAAATGAGGACCTGGGGTGAAGACAAGTGTAGTGTTCCACCTACGTATAAGCAAACACGCACTTTTGTTTTAGTTCAAGTGTAAAGGTAATGAAAGCTGAGACACACACACACACACACACAGAGCGCCCTCCAGTAGATTTGCAACAACTCGCTGATTACACAAAGCAGCTGTGACTCAGAAACACACACTCACACATACACAAACCTGAAAAGGTCAGGAGGAAAAGTTCATTGTTCAGGCACAGAAAAGTGCTTTGTTGCCTCTAATGCTCTTTTCTTTCAGAGCAACAAAAGGAAGTGGCAGGAAAATTGCTTTACATAACACACTGAACACAAGCAGGGAGCTTTAGTCAGGTCTGATAGAATAAAGGAGAGAATTTATTTATTTATTTATTTATTTATTTATTTATTTATTTATTTAAAACATTTGTTTAAATCAATATTTGTTTATCCATTGTGTAGCTAAGCGGTCATGTCAATTTTATAGGATTTGTTTATTTATTCGTTTACAGTCTCCAATAAACAGATTTACAGACATTACGTTTAGTTTAGTGTCGAGTGTTTGAAATGTCCGTATTTGATCTTTCTTTTGTTATGACTGGAACATAGCCAGAAATAACTGCTGAGTGTCTTTATTTTTAGACTTTATAATCGTTCAATGCTGGGGTAAAAAAAAGAAGAAGAAAAACACACTCAGCATCCTTAGCTTGAGCAAACCTGTAATTAGCATCCGAACCAAATGGCAAGAATCCAACCTAGAAACCGACAAGAAACCTGAAAACCAGGAGAACTCAAACCTGCAGGATGTAAAACTCTAAATAAAAAGCAACAATCTAAATGGTGCTCTACTTCTTGCTGTAGGTTACAGATCTTCTGCAACAGTTTTTTGTAAGCAGCCGTACAGTTTACATGCGCTTCGTATTGGTCATATCGGTCATGTTTTTGGGCGGCTGGAACGGATTATCTGCAGTTACGTTATTTCTTAAAGAAAAATTTGTTACGCAATACCAAATTTCACCTCCAGAACTGATTAATTTCCTATGCCGAGGTTTAACTGTAGAACATTAAAAACAATTAGGAATGAACTGAAAACCAATCCAAAGCCCAGAAGGTTAACAGAACCACCTGAAAGTCTGAAAGGAATAGAAATTTGAATAAATTTGTTCAAAAACAGATAGAACCTGAGCTAGAATCAGGACTCAAAGGAACAAACCTTCTTGTGATATTCTCTAGAGCCTTCTCTTCTCTTCTCTTCTCTTCTCTTCTCTTCTCTTCTCTTCTCTTCTCTCAGAAAAACTGTTCTTTAAGTGGATTTTTTTTTTAATTTCTACTTACTTTTTCTTTTCTTTGGCTCTACTTGAAAAAAAAAAGTAGAGCGAAGCTAAGTCAAAACAAACTCTAAGTCATGTGTTACAGAGTTCTATATAAAATGTATATAACTTTTTTAACCACAGTCAGACAAAAAAAAAGGCTATATTTAAGAGTTTAGCTTCTGCTTTGCCCTGTGTTGAACTTTTTGTAAAACTCTTTCTCAGAAGATTCTGAAGGAAATGAAATGATTGTAGAAGCATGAAGAAACTCTTAAGGCAGCAGATTTATAAGGCTTATTTATTTATGTTTTGTTCGATTGCTAAATAATTAGCTATAAGTAATTTTAGTAGTAAAAAATAGTGCAATATGTAGTGAACGGAGCACAGATTCAGACCTATGTTGGGAAAATGGCGTTGAAAGCTGACGAGAATAATAGACTGATTTATTTATCTGTTAATTTAGTTAATTACTTAGTTAGTTTTTGTTATAAATTATTAAGATTATATTATATTTATTATATTATATTTATAATAAATAATTTTTTAATTATTTGTTTATTTATTTGTTTGTTTGTTTGTTTGTTTATTCTCTAGGGGAATATTAGTCTAGAGGAATCCTGGGAGTGTGTGTGTGTGCATGTGCATATGTGTGTGTGTGTGTTTGTGTGTGCATGTGTATATGTGTGTGTGTGTGTGTTGTTGACAGGTATCTGGCAGGCCTCGACTCTCATTCAGCTGCTCAAACGTTATTAGCTGTAAATCCTTTGAATCTCATGAGATCCAAGAAAGAAAAAAACGGATCCACAAATAAAATGATGAATTTTTTCCTTGTAAAACAGAATGTTAAAGTCGTACACCACCTAGCTATAGCAACCTACGGTGAAGTTCTGCTTTGGTCTAGTATTTATTTATATATAATAAGTGTTACTGCTAAACTATTCAAGACCCAGAACTTCTGACTAGTAGAACTTCACGTTATTTCTTTCCAAAAGTCTAAAAGAATAAAACAATAATCCTGAGAATTTCCACAAAGCTATCTAGCGAGTGTTTCTAAGAAAAATAGATGCTATAAATTCAGACCTGGTTAGTGTTCATACTCAAATGCTGAAATCTCAAGTGCTGAAATTTGTATTTGGTTACAGTTTCTACGAGAAAGTCACCCATAAAAAGGTTTGTAAAATAAATAAATAAATAAATAGAATAAAAATAAACAATATGAATGAATTCAAATTATTTTTAGATCAATTTGAGAACTTAATCAGAAAAAAATTCCTAATGCTAACATTTATGAGAGCCCTGATGAGAACCCTGACAAGAACCTGTGAAGAGAACCCTTATGAGAACCTCGATGAGAATCTTGATAAGAACATTTATGAGAACCCTGATGAGAACCTGGATAAGAACCTTTATGAGAACAGGGTTCTCAAAAGAACCTTCATGAGAATCCTGATTGTTTGTTGTTGTTGTTTGTTCTAAAAATTTCACATATCTTTATTAATTTTGATTGTAAATCTTTGTAAAATTAAATTTTTTATGTTTAAAAAATGCTAGAATTTTTCTTTCATCTCATATCCAGCTTGAGTTTTTTACTCAGTCTTCTTTAATGTTCTAGAAGTGCTAGAATTTATGATTTGTAGTGTTTATACTAGAACATTAATAGTGTTTTTTAATAGAATTTTCAGATATTTAAGTTGGTTTTTTTTGTATCATTTCTTTCTGTCCCTGTGTGAATCCTTCAAGCGTCATTTTAAAAACTCGCCCATGTTGCATTTTTTTACACCGCTCTTCTTCCTCAGCAGCTCCGCACCATAAATAAACACGACTCTGCTGTTTGGCTCACCGTTTATCGACGTTTCCTTCCTTTTGTCCCGGAGCGTGTCAAACAGCACACAACTTTCTGCCTTTACAGTCTTTCTCAGAAGAAAAAAAACTTGTTTACTGGAGACTGCAAGCAAAAAAAATCAAAGATGAGGAGAAGGAGAGGCGATGTTGTTCCTCATTTTTCTTCTTCTTTACAATGAGTTGTCAGAACACATTATTGGCAAATGCTGCCAACACATCAGTGTGTGTGTGTGTGTGTGTGTGAAAAGAAGCCACACTTGGATAAATTTTAATGACCTTCACAGGATCGATTTAACATTAAGTTGAAGTTGAAGTTTATTTGGAGGAAGCCCTGATGGAGGGTAAGGCTTCTCAAAGCCCTTTTGTAGTGCTGTTTGTTTGTTTGTTTGTTTGTTTGTTTGTTTATGTTTGCTTGGGAAGGTCAGGTTAAGCTCTAGCAAGGTGTGTGACGATATTATGAATATGGTCTCGGCCAAACGGCGCGTAAAAGTTAAGCTAAATTTGAAATTTTTATTTATTTGTAGAATTTTTTGGGTTCTGCAAAGCAGAAATTGACAATTAGAATAAAATCATCTGTAGATGTCGTGAGTATCTGCTTACAGTAAACTTTATTGCTCTGGTGGACCAACAGAGACTAGCTTTTTATTTTATTCTAAAATTCTATTCATTTACCTTCCCACAGGACAATTTCATGGATTCTAAATTAATGTAATGGCCCTGATGAGAACCTTGATGAGAACCTTGATGGTTCCCTGATGAAAACCATGATAAGAACCTTGATGAGAACCTTTATGACAACCTGATTAGAACCCCTATGAGAACCTGATGAGATCCTTCATGAGAACCCTAATAAGAACCCTGATGAGAATCTTGATGTGAACCTTATGAGAACCCTGATGAGAAGCTAAAGAGAACCCTGATGTTAATCTAATGAAAACCCTGATGAGAACTTTTGAGAACAGGGTCCTCAAAAGAACCTTTATGAGATCCTTGATGAGAACCTGATGAGATCCTTTATGAGAACCCTAATAATAACCCTGATGAGAATCTTGATGAGAACCTTGATAAGAACTCTGATGATAACCCTGATGAGAACCTTGATGAGAACCCTGATTAGAACCCAGCTAGTGTCCTGTACATTTGACTCCCACCATCCAGAAAGCCACCCACAGCTAAGCATTCATCTTGAGTCAGATTTAATCGTGATCAGGGTCAAGGTGGCTTCCCAGGTGGATTCACTCGGTTTGAGGTGTGAAGAACAGGTGAAGAACGTGGGAAGAACCTCACAATATCATCTGTTTCTCACTTCTCAGTTGAAGCTTTTCTTATGAGCGGCAGTTACACCACAAAACTCCACACACCACAGATGTTTCTCCTCTGGTCTCCATAGATCTCAGTTCTACAGGAGATTATTTAAACACACCTGGGAGATGAGAACCAAGTGTATGGATGATATTTACAGCTCCTGGATCATCAGGAACCCTGTAGACTATTGATCCTGTGTCCTGAAATAACGCCTTCTGTTCACTCTGAATTCTGATCATCCGCACAAAATTACTCTGTCATCCAATAATCTACAGCTCCATCTGAACATGTGTGCGTATGTGTGTGTGTGTGTGTGTGTGTAACCCTGCGTACTTCACCTTGACCTTTCTAAAGGTGTGAAGGGGCACAGCATTGCAAATTAAACAGCGCTCTGTTCTCACGCCTTGACGTGAAGATATCGATTGGAATTAAATGATAAGGTCAGACTTTAGCTGGTCAAACACTCCTCCATCAGACTGCGAGAACTTCGTATTCATCAGACGCACAAAGACCTCCATCATGGCTTGATAAATTGTGTCCCGAGCTTTAATGGAGTCCTTCAATATTCTGCCACGCTGTTAGACCTGGGAAGATCCAAACGCTTGCTTTGTGGGAGGAAGTGGAATGAAATGAGCTTCAGACATGATGAGAAGAAGAAGAAGAAGTATTTCCTCGTAATTATTTACTTATGATTCCCCCCCCCATGATTTTATGATGTTTATTTTATTATTTTTATTTATTTTTTATTTCCACTAGATTTTTATGATTTGTTTATTTCCAGACTTTTTTTTTTACAAATTAATTAATTCATTTAATATTCTTTTACACGATTAATTATTTTTCTATGCCAGATTTTTACAATCCATTTATTTTCACGAGATTTTTATGAGTCATTTATTTTCACACTTTTTAAAATGATTCATTTATTTGCAGTTTTTTCTTTTTTCTTTCTTTTTTGTTTTTTTTTTTAATTTTCACACAATTCATTTATTTCCAGACTGTTTTAGGGAATTTATTCTTCATGTGTGATTTTTACACACACCATTTGGGGTTTTTCTCTCAGGCATCATTCTTGTTCATATGATGTTATATGTGTTTACTTGGACAATTTGAACATGTGCAGTGTGTGTGTGTATGTGTGTGTGTGTTTGTGTTTGTGTATGCATGTACATGTGTGTGTATGTGTATGCATGTACGTGTGTGTGTGTGTGTGTTTGTGTCCATCCCCCACTGCCTCCACGTGTAGAGAACATGTAGAACACACACCAGCAGTGTATCCATGTGTCTTAACGCCGCTGTGTTGAATTTAAACCCTGAACAGACGAAGCACTTCATCAGAAAGCATCATGAATTAGTCCTTTGTTAGCAGCCACCTGATTTACCGCGCGCCTGCTTTCCCTCAGGTCCTTTTCCACGGATGCACACGGCCTAATAACGGCTGCTGAATTAATTCCGTATTGGAAAGTTTGTGGAGCGATCGAAGGAAACAAAAAAACCCCAAAACAAATGAAGCTCCTTGTGCTTTTCCTCTGGACTGGAAACAATGCGAGTCTTTCATAAAGCACTTCAAGATGGCCATCTGTTACGCAACAGCGCTGTGTGTGTCATCTGCTCACTGTTATTTAAAGTGTGAAACTGGAGTACTCGTGATAACGCAAAGGAGGCAAAGAGCAGACCGCGGATCTGTTCACACTGGGAACACGCTGAATTACACAGCATGCATTTTTATCTGTTTAGAGTTACCTTTAATGCTGTGGAACATCTCCTTCTGGAAATGCTAATTAAATAAATAAATAAATAAACACTTTTTTATCTGAAAACGTTAGCATGTCAACAACTATGCGATTTTGTTTCTATTAAAAAAACAACACATGCTTATCATTAGCCTTTATTGTGTCTAGTATACACCACATAAGGAAGTGGTTACTATGGAAACGACAATAAACCCGCCCTGATTGAGGGAGAAGCAAGAACTTTTGCAGTGTAAAAAAAATCCAAAAATAATCAAGAGAGAAAGACAAAATAGCAGAACAGGAATGAGTATGTGGGATTATATTTTAATAATATAATATAATAAACTGTTTGTTTATTTCTTTCTTTATTTTCATGTATTTATTTATTTATTTTAAAGATTTTCTTAGGTTCTAAATTCATTGTGCTCTTCCTTTAAAGAAAACATGCCTGATTTGATTGACAAGGTGACTCTGTTTAAGCAGATGGAATTTGTTTACATGTTATTCTTAAGGACAAAATATACACACGTGTCACAGCTGTGGAAATCTGGCACAAAAAGCTAACATGGTGCACGTGTGGATTTAGTGCCTGGCACTTTTTGTTAAACCGTGGACATAATACATCTTCTTCTGCTATCTTTTGAAGGTCCTCACGATAAGCACAATTTCAAGTGCATATACTGTAGATATATATATAATGTGTGTGTGTATGTGTGTGCGTGTGTGTGTGTGTCTGTGTGTGTGTGTGTGTGTGTGTGTGAGCACATCTGTATGTTGCCGATGTATCTTATTGAATGAGATCCCCATGTTTAATTCATAATGCAGTGCCTCTTAACAATGTGACTGCACACACAGGGACTCATAAAGTGTGTGTGTGTGTGTGTGTGTTTGTCCTTGTTTCATAAAACTACAGCAAGGACACACACACAATGATGACAATACAGGTTGTCATAATCTGTAGTGGCTCCGCTGTGACAATCCACCAGCTACGGAGACGAATAAAGCCACAAAGTCCTTGAGAGAGAGAGAGAGAGAGAGAGAGAGAGAGGGAGAGAGAGGGAGAATATATAACACTAATAATCCACAACGCCGCAAGCAATATGACACGGAGATGTGAGACCACAGGGAGTTTCCTGAATCACAGAGAATATGCTCACTACAGATAAGGAGTGTGTGTGTGTGCTCAGGATTCGCAAAAACAACAAAAAATCCCTCACCGGATGAAGATGCTTCCTTGTAGATCTTAATCCATTTCAGATTTTAATTATCAAATTTAAATGTAGCTCAATCGACTCACTAAAACCCCGGACAGCTCCAGTGCTGGAATTTCTCCAGATTTCGTACCATCAGCTTGACTTGCCTTTAAACTTAGGCCGCGTCTATCATTCCGTCTTTATTGGCGTGAGGTAATGGGTTCAGATAAGATAGCGGCGCCGAGTGAACGTGGGAAAACTCACAAACACGGCCTCAGCGGTGCCTTATTGATTTTTTTTCTTTACTCCGGAGGCAAAAACATCGCGCCGTGGACAACAGGAGGATAAAACACAGCATGAAGATATTCTTAAGTTAAAAAATTCTCTTGTGAAATGGTTGTGTTTAAGCACTGCAAAAAAATCATACAGAGTTAAAAGGTGCTTTAAATATATACATTTTCTATATGTAGGTTTCACCTCAGAGGAGAACTGCAGAAGAATTTGTAATATATTCAGAATCAGTATATCATCAACATATCAAGTGCCTTACATTCTCTCACTAACAAAACCCCATCCGCACTGCCCCCTCCATCCCTATTCCATCGCCACTACCCATCTCCATCCCTATTCCATCCCCACTACCCATCTCCATCCCTATTCCATCCCCACTACCCATCTCCATCCCTATTCCATCCCCACTACCCATCTCCATCCCTATTCCATCGCCACTACCCATCTCCATCCCTATTCCATCCCCACTACCCATCTCCATCCCTATTCCATCCCCACTGCCCCCTCCATCCCTATTCCATCCCCACTGCCCCCTCCATCCCTATTCCATCCCCACTGCCCCCTCCATCCCTATTCCATCCCCACTGCCCATCTCCATCCCTATTCCATCCCCACTGCCCATCTCCATCCCTATTCCATCGCCACTACCCATCTCCATCCCTATTCCATCCCCACTGCCCCCTCCATCCCTATTCCATCCCCACTGCCCATCTCCATCCCTATTCCATCCCCACTGCCCATCTCCATCCCTATTCCATCGCCACTACCCATCTCCATCCCTATTCCATCCCCACTGCCCCCTCCATCCCTATTCCATCCCCACTACCCATCTCCATCCCTATTCCATCGCCACTACCCATCTCCATCCCTATTCCATCCCCACTGCCCCCTCCATCCCTATTCCATCCCCACTGCCCATCTCCATCCCTATTCCATCCCCACTACCCATCTCCATCCCTATTCCATCGCCACTACCCATCTCCATCCCTATTCCATCCCCACTGCCCATCTCCATCCCTATTCCATCGCCACTACCCATCTCCATCCCTATTCCATCCCCACTTCCCTCTCCATCCCTATTCCATCCCCACTTCCCTCTCCATCCCTATTCCATCCCCACTTCCCCCTCCATCCCTATTCCATCCCCACTGCCCCATCTCCATCCCTATTCCATCCCCACTTCCCTCTCCATCCCTATTCCATCCCCACTACCCATCTCCATCCCTATTCCATCCCCACTACCCATCTCCATCCCTATTCCATCCCCACTACCCATCTCCATCCCTATTCCATCCCCACTACCCATCTCCATCCCTATTCCATCCCCACTGCCCCATCTCCATCCCTATTCCATCCCCACTACCCATCTCCATCCCTATTCCATCCCCACTGCCCTCTCCATCCCTATTCCATCCCCACTTCCCTCTCCATCCCTATTCCATCCCCACTGCCCTCTCCATCCCTATTCCATCCCCACTTCCCTCTCCATCCCTATTCCATCCCCACTGCCCTCTCCATCCCTATTCCATCCCCACTTCCCTCTCCATCCCTATTCCATCCCCACTTCCCTCTCCATCCCTATTCCATCCCCACTTCCCTCTCCATCCCTATTCCATCGCCACTGCCCTCTCCATCCCTTTTCCATCCACACTGCCCTCTCCATCCCTATTCCATCCTACTGTCCTCTCCATCCATATTCCATTCCATTCCCATTGCCCTCTCCATCCCTATTCCATCCCCACTGCCCTCTCCATCCCTATTCCATCCCCACTGCCCTCTCCATCCCTATTCCATCCCCACTGCCCTCTCCATCCCTTTTCCATCCCCACTGCCCTCTCCATCCCTATTCCATCCCCACTGCCCTCTCCATCCCTATTCCATCCCCACTGCCCTCTCCATCCCTTTTCCATCCCCACTGCCCTCTCCATCCCTTTTCCATCCCCACTGCCCTCTCCATCCCTATTCCCTCCCCACTGCCCTCTCCATCCCTATTCCCTCCCCACTGCCCTCTCCATCCCTATTCCATCCCCACTTCCCTCTCCATCCCTATTCCATCCCCACTACCCATCTCCATCCCTATTCCATCCCCACTACCCATCTCCATCCCTATTCCATCCCCACTACCCATCTCCATCCCTATTCCATCCCCACTTCCCTCTCCATCCCTATTCCATCCCCACTACCCATCTCCATCCCTATTCCATCCCCACTACCCATCTCCATCCCTATTCCATCCCCACTACCCATCTCCATCCCTATTCCATCCCCACTACCCATCTCCATCCCTATTCCATCCCCACTCCCCTCTCCATCCCTATTCCATCCCTACTGCCCACTCCATCCCTATTCCATTCCCACTGCCCTCTCCATCCTGAGCCCATCCTCACTGCCCCATTTTCATCTCTATCCCATCCCTACTGCTCTCTCCATCCCTATTCCATCCACACTGCCCTCTCCATCCCTATTCCATCCACACTGCCCCATCTCCATCCCTATTCCATCCAACTGCCCCATCCCTATTCCATCCCCACTGCCCTCTCTATACATATTCCATCCTCACTGCCCCATTTACATCCATATTCCATCCCCACTGCCCTCTCCATCCCTATCCCATCTCCACTGCCCCCTCCATCCCTATCCCATCCCCACTGCCTCATTTTAATTTCTAGACCCATGCTCTTGTATCCAACTTTCATCCCCACCATATCCAGCAACCCAATCTTCAATCCTACCTCATGCCCTAAGCCTGGTCTCGTGCTCCATTCCTACCCCATGACCATATGACCCACCTCCTTACCCACCACATCTAAACAACCCCATCATCATTCTTTTCCTTTCCTCATGTGTACCATCTCTTTCCCCATCCTATCCTGCAGCCCCATCTGTATTTCTAACACACATCTTTCCACATCCCATTCCCCACAGGCACAATCTTTATTCTTACTCCACCAATGAAAGGCCTATCTTAATCCCTTCCTGATCAGCCCTTTTCTTCCCCACCCCATTCCTGCTGCACCATCTTTATTCCCTCTTTCAACCCATGTGCCCCATCTCCATCCATTCAGCCCCATCTTTAACCTCACCTCCATCATCATGTGCCTGACCATCTTCCCCACCCCATTCCTGCACCCCTGTCCTCATTCCTACCCCCATGCCCCTGTGCACTATTAACTTTGCCATAATTCTAACAGCTAATGAGAGTTTAAATATTCTAAAGGGAAATAATAAGATGACTGGACCACACTCTGGCTACATCATCTGCCAGGAAATCTGTTCTCATCTCATCATTTTGCCCATATGGCAACTTTCAGACAATTAGGAAACTTTTTTTTTTCCAATTATTAGTTTTAGTCACATTTCGATCCAACTCTTTACATGTACACATTCAGAATGGATTCTCATTAAAATAGGTCTTTACAAACTATGAAATGACCTTTTTTGACTGACAGCCTCACTGTCAATATTAATTAGCCGCCTTTTTTCCCCTGTCAATTGCAGTTTGTTTGGCACATGGTGAGCATGTTGCTTCTCTTGCTGTAATTTTCCAGCTTATTATGAGCAGGCGAGGGTCCGTATGTTTACGTCAAAATAATGTCACTCCTCTGGGACAGAAACAGAGACAAAGAAAGATGGAGAGGAAAGTGGAACGAGACTTTTTTTTTTTTTTAAAAAAAAGAAAACTTTCCTAGCTGTCGTAATATAAACTTTTATTCTGTTTGTAACCATGATTCATAATGGGGGTAGGTTTCTGCTGGTCAGTCACAGCTGGCAGATTTTAGGACCTTCTAATAAAAGTTATGGCACCCTTTTCCATACTAGAAATATAATCTATTTAAAGTTAGCACTCTGGATGAAATTGCTAATATAAATCGAGTTAATGTCACTGGGGATCGAAAGACGTTAGCTACTACAGAATAACGATTCCAGCATCTTAACTCACCCAAGGGGGCAGAAAACATGTGACTGCATGTAGGGGAGGGTTTAATTAAACCTAACACTGTGGGGGAAGGGCAGGAGCAATGTGACTGGATGTGGGGGAGAGGTAAATTAAACCTAACAGTGTGGGCGGAGGGCAGGTGAAATGTGACTTGATGTGAAACATAACAGGTTGTAGGGGAGGGGCAGGTGAGACGTGACTGGGTGTGGGGGAGGGGTGAATGAAACAACGTTTTGGAGGAGGGGCAGGTGCAATGTGACTGGATGTGGGGGAGGGGTGAATTAAACAGAACAGGGGTAAATGTTATTGGTTGTAGGAAAGAAAGAAATTCCTTGTAATTTATTTTTGGTAATGAAAAGGGTTTTTTTTTATTTCTTATGGTAATGAAAAGTAGTTCATTTTGATGAAACATGCACAAGGATGCAAGCTAGCAAGATTTTTTTTCTTAAAAAAAGGATTTTAATATTCATTTCTCATTTGAAGAACCCTTGAGAAACCCATTTTTCTTTAAAAAAATATATATAAAATCCATTTCACAAACTCTCAGTTAAAATGTCTCCATTCTGAAACATGCTAACTCACACACAGCTGAAAGTTTTGCTATCTGGTGCTTCCGAACTAGCATCTCCGCTTCCTCTGCTGCAATCCTCCTTCTGATCCGGTCGTCCTCTTGTGATTTCATTCCTGAGGATTTATGTCATTTTATGTTACAAATCTCTTTCATATATTCTCAGCGACCGAACCGTTCTGGAGTTTTCTTTGCGGTCCTAATGCATTTTCAGCAAAACTAACCAAGAGTGACTGTAAGCTGCTCAGAATCATCTGCGTCCCACAGGAAGAGATGACGGCTTAAGCTTTTGGAGGAAGTTTTTTTTTTCTTTTTCCAGCCTAGCTATATTTAGCCACAGTTATGGTCAAAGATTCACACACTACATCTTTTCTACATTATTAATTACACTTTCTGCTACAGCGAAGGTCATTTAAAGCACCCTGGAACCTTATAGACAGCTAAGTGTTAGCGTTAGCTAGCATGTGGCACGATCAGGTGTTTACCCATAATACAGTGATGACATATTCTTCTCTGCATTAGCATTGGCACACCTACCAGGTCATGGTTCCAACTGGTGAACTTTCTAATTATCGTTAGCCTGCTAAGAATAAATAAATCAACAACACATTCCTGTTAGTTTGACAGAATGACTGCGAAAACTTTCGCATTAATTCGTAATTTTAGGTTGGGTTACGGTTAGCATCTGGCTGAAGAGGCACAGGAACACAGTGAGGGCCAAATCCTGGCTGGTTAGCATTATCATAGTCCTGTTTACACTATTAGCATTAGCATTTCTACAAGATCAATTGACGCTCAACAAATTAGCTGTCACAAAGTTAGTGTTAGCACCAAGATCAGTATAATGTCTGGGCCACGGGTGGTTAGCATTAGCAACTAGCAAAAAACACATAATTCACAACAAGTTCAGTTATGATTAACTTTAGGATGCTAACGAACACATTCACGACAGGATCAGCAGCCTGTATAGTGAGTATTAGCATTAGTTTGGGAACAAAATCACAGCGATTCACAATGAGGTCATGGTCTTATCTTGTTAGCGGCCGTAAAGTTCAGTCGCTTGGGCGGTTCTGAATGATTTACAGCTCGTCGGTTTGAGAACATCTGGAGCAGCTCGGAGTCTCATCCAGCGCCATGTTTAATAGATGAAGGAAGCGTTAAAAATATTTTGGCAGTTATTGAAACTCTCCGTCATCTTTTTTTTTTGTCTGGGATTATCTCTCTTCAAGTCCTTTCGCATTCCTAGCACGATTTGTACAAGCTAGGTGATTTCTCTATGTAAATAAATTAGCGTGAAGCTGCTTTCATTTGTGGACAGGAATCTGGAAAGTGTAATTAGCCTCGGAGAAAATCGAGCGTCGATCGAAGTGTCGAGTGATGCTAATAACTAGTCATGCAAAGACGTCTACGATGCTTCTGAGTGAACTGGTAATTATAGCTATCAATGCTAACTCATTGCTAATAAGACAAAAAAACACGCACACATCTCGTTCCACAGAGCGTAAACTACCCTTTTCTGAACAGGTCAGCTGGAGAAAGTTTCCAAAAACGTGTCATAATCAAAGTTTTTGTCCTCGCTGATATCTGAAGGTGTGTGTGTGTGTGTGTGTGTGGAAAGCTAATACCGCTAGGAATATAAATCTCTCATTAGCGTTAGAGATAGTTGATGTTGATTCGCCTGCTTCTGCTGTGTTTCACCCTGAGCTGAGTAATCACAACAAATGAGGAACGCTTTGGAAATCTGTCCCGCTATTCCACACTGCCCCCTAGTGGACAAGCACAGGGCTGCAGCTCTAAAACGATGAGAACAAGCAGCCAAAACAGCAGCAAGTGTGAAAAACTTTTAATTATTACTCAGTGTGCTGTAATTAGAGATGATATGTTTAGACATTATCGAGGATTTGTAACACCTTGGCAGGCATGTGTGTGTGTGTGTGTGTGTGTTTAAATATAAGATGGGGTGATAAGTAATGCTGTAGGAAATTACACCGTGTTCATCCTGGAAGAGATTTTATTAAAAACAAATGAATTGACAGAAAGAAGTGCAAATTGCAGGAACCATTTCTATAGCTGCTTGGAACACCTACAGTGTGTGTGTGTGTGTGTGTGTGTGTGGTGCCGTCTCATACATCCCTTGACTTCACAGATATTTCATCCGCTCTGGTTGCCATGGTTAACGAAAGGAGGCAGGAACTCCAGAGCTGTCAATCAAACGCTGTTTTTTTGAGCCCATGACACACACTGGACAGTAAGAGTTGTAGTGAAAGTGTGTGTGTGTGTATGTGTGTGTGTGTGCGTGTGCGTGTGTGTGTGTGTGAGACAGAATGAAAAGGCAGCATACACAGTAGTCTGAACCTTGTATAAACACAGAAATAGTCTTGCATTGATGAAAAAGGGAATGTGAAAAGAAAAAAAATCCTCTTGCATTTGAATGCTCTCGCACGCAGTCGACTGGGTCACAGTAAACATTCCGGCCAATGAACAAACCCAAAAGGCAAAACATCCGTGTTACCAAAACACCAAACTCCAAAACTTTTTAGATTTGTTCATTTGTCTTCATTGTCTCCTCTCACATGACATACTCTCACATTTAAATAAACAAAAAAAGTGAGTGGTCAATTCGTAAATGTGAGAGCATCGTGTGAGTGCAGGAGCACTGTGAGTCAATGCGAGAGCATTTTGTGTAAAAAGTGAGAGCGTTTTCTCTGAAAGCGAGTGCATTTCATGCGAATGTCAAGGGGCAAATAATTGTGTGAACGTGAAAAGATTTTGTGTGAATGCGAGAGCATTCTGTTGCGAGCGTGAATGGGGAAATTATGAAATGTGAGTGTTTTCTTCGAAAGCGAAAGCACTTGTGTTCAGGTGACAGCAAGGGCATTTCATGTAAATGTAAAAGCATTTGTATTTGTATGAAAGTCAGAGGTAAATGATGCATTTTGCGTAAAAGCAAGAGCACCTTTTGTGCTCGTGAGAACGTAACGTGAATGCTGGTGGTAAATTACTAAAGAATTCCCTAGAGTATTTTGTGCAAATGCGAGAGCATTTTTATGAAAGTGTGAAGTCAACTATTTAACGTGAAGAAATTTTGAATCAATGTGAGAGCATTTTTGGGTGAAAGTGAGAGCAGTGCCATTGTGTAAGAGGGCAATTATTGGACGTGAAAGCGCCTGTGTGGATGTGAGAACAGTTTCATTCTGTGTGAAAGTGAGAACATTTTTGCGAGTGTATAAGACACATCATGAAATGAGAAGACTTTATGAGATTGCGAGAGCGTTTTCTGTGCAAATGAAAAGGCAGTGAATATGAACGTTTGCTGTGTTTCTTGGCACATGTGTCGGAGGTAATGTCTGAAAAACAGCTTTCGCGGCTACGTCAGAGACGAGAGTTGGTTCTAAAATGGTATTTTGTGGTGAATCTGAATGACAGGCTTCTCTTTTTCCAAATTACAGGCCAGCTTTTGCTTTGTTTAACCTCGGAACCCTCTTCATGCATGTTTAAGCAGCTGTTTCCTGCGACGCCGTGGCCGGCATTAACCTTCTAATTATCAACACGTGTGTGTGTGATAATTAGAGTGGAAACGTTTTGATTGTTCCTGAGTTTTCATAACACCTAGGCTGGTGATGGACAGGTAATAATTGTGTGTGTGTGTGTGTGTGTGTTGTGAACAATGGAACTGTCACAATCTTAGTTTCCTAAAGAGAAAGTCTCCCAAAGGAGGAGCCATTCAATGATGTGTGTGTGTATGTGTGTATGTGTGTGTGCGTCCTGGCAGAAGCCATCGCTCAGTCGAGTAAACAGCAATAACACACACTATTAGACCGCCCGTTCCAGCGTATCATCCGCTCCTGGAGGCTTTAATAGCCAGAGCCGTCCATTACGGAGGCTTTCAGATGTGTGTAAGCGTGAAAGGTGCAGCGATAGGGCGGACACTGCGGCGGGAACGGCGGGAACAATTCTCCTTTTGATATATCACGCTATCAGCTCACGGCGTCGCGCTTACAGAGAGTCTGACATTAAACGCTGTAACACACTCCAGAGACGGGGCGGGGGATCAGCTCCTTTCACCACCGGGATATTTATAAAAATAGGCTTTAAGACGATAAAAGCGCTTGCTGTTTACTTGGGGAGGCGATGTTGGGAATCCCATTCCCGTTTACTTTCCAACATTTTTAACGTCTGCTAGAATCATTCCTGGGAAATCTTCATCGTCATCTTCATCATCTTTACCGTGTAGCTAGTTCAGAATTTTAGACTTTCACAAGTGATGATATTTTGACCTCTAAAAGGTCAGCATTGGCTCCACATCACATAGATAGATAGATTGCATGTTGTGTAAATGTGAGAGCATTTTGTGAATGTGAGAGCATTTTGTGAATGTGAGAGCATTTTGTGAATGTGAGAGAGCGTTTTGTGAATGTGAGAGCATTTTTGTGAATGTGACAGCGTTTTTGTGAATGTGAGAGCATTTTGTGAATGTGAGAGCATTTTGTAAATGTGAGAGCATTTTGTGAATGTGAGAGCTTTTTGTGAATCTGAGAGCTTTTTGTGAATGTGAGAGCATTTTGTGAATGTGAGAGCATTTTGTGTAAATGTGAGAGCATTTTGTGAATATGAGAGCATTTTTGTGAATGTGAGAGCATTTTGTGAATGTGAGAGCATTTTTGTGAATGTGAGAGCATTTTTGTGAATGTGAGAGCATTTTTGTGAATGTGAGAGCATTTTGTGAATGTGAGAGCATTTTTGTGAATGTGAGAGCATTTTGTGAATGTGAGAGCATTTTGTGAATGTGAGAGCATTTTGTGAATGTGAGAGCATTTATGTGAATGTGAGAGCATTTTTGTGAATGTGAGAGCATTTATGTGAATGTGAGAGCATTTTGTGTAAATGTGAGAGCATTGTTGTGAATGTGAGAGCATTTTGTGAATGTGAGAGCATTTTGTGAATGTGAGAGCATTTATGTGAATGTGAGAGCATTTTGTGTAAATGTGAGAGCATTTTGTGAATGTGAGAGCATTTTTGTGAATGTGAGAGCATTTTGTGAATGTGAGAGCATTTTGTGTAAATGCGAGAGCATTTTTGTGAATGCAAGAGCGTTTTGTGAATGTGATTGCATTTTGTGAATGCGAGAGCGTTTTGTGAATGTGAGAGCGTTTTGTGAATGTGAGAGCATTTTGTGAATGTGAGAGCATTTTGTGAATGTGAGAGCATTTTGTGTAAATGCGAGAGCATTTTTGTGAATGTGATTGCATTTTGTGAATGCGAGAGCGTTTTGTGAGTGTGAGAGCATTTTTGTGAATGTGATTGCATTTTGTGAATGCGAGAGCGTTTTGTGAATGTGAGAGCATTTTGTGAATGTGAGAGCATTTTTGTGAATGTGAGAGCATTTTGTGTAAATGCGAGAGCATTTTTGTGAATGTGATTGCATTTTGTGAATGCGAGAGCGTTTTGTGAATGTGAGAGCATTTTTGTGAATGTGATTGCATTTTGTGAATGCGAGAGCGTTTTGTGAATGTGAGAGCATTTTGTGAATATGAGAGCATTTTGTGAATGTGAGAGCATTTTTGTGAATGTGAGAGCGTTTTGTGTAAATGCGAGAGCATTTTTTGTGAATGTGAGAGCATTTTTGTGAATGTGATTGCATTTTGTGAATGCGAGAGCGTTTTGTGAATGTGAGAGCATTTTTGTGAATGTGATTGCATTTTGTGAATGCGAGAGCGTTTTGTGAATGTGAGAGCATTTTGTGAATATGAGAGCATTTTGTGAATGTGAGAGCATTTTTGTGAATGTGAGAGCGTTTTGTGTAAATGCGAGAGCATTTTTGTGAATGTGATTGCATTTTGTGAATGCGAGAGTGTTTTGTGAATGTGAGAGCATTTTTGTGAATGTGATTTGTGAATGTGAGAGCGTTTTGTGAATGTGAGAGCATTTTGTGTGCAGGCGTAAATCCTGTATGTATTATATTAAAATGTATTTTTCAATAATTTTTATATCCTTTATATTTATTTTATCGACTCTTCCTGACTTCAGAAACTTTTTTACCTTTTCAGAAGATTTCATTATAATAAAGTATAATAAAGTTCTGCTTATGTAATTTTTTTCACTTTATTAAATCCATGTTCTGCACAGAGCTCATGATCCATTTGTAAATGTTGTTATAATTCTGAGGGAAACAGGAAGTGTCCAGAGGCGTGTTTTAATTGGAATATTCCTCTGGGATGTCAGGAATTTCGCTGCACATGCTCTGAGATGAAGGGTATACCATTTATTATTTTTCTTCATGTTGTTATGAAATGGATTTCACAGTTCTGTATAATTCTATAAGCCCCGCCCACTGGGGGCCGAATGTGTAAGTGTAGCATAAGACAGGAAGTGATGCGTCTGAGAGACAGACAGTGGATGGAGAGGTGAGAAACGCTGGCAGTGAAACATGGAGCAGCATGAAGCCTGAATTATACAAACCACCACACTGTCCATCACCCAGTGACCACAATAACACACAGCACTTCCTCTCTCTCCCCCTCCCTCTATCTCTCTCTCTCCCTCTCTCTCTCTCCCTCCCTCTATCTCTCTCTCTCCCTCTCTCTCTCTCCCTCTCTCTCTCTCTCTCTCCCCCTCCCTCTCTCTCTCTCTCTCTCTTCCTCTCTTCCTCTCTCTCTCTCCCTCCCTCCCTCCCTCTTCCTCTCTCTCTCCCTCTCTCTCTCTCCCTCTCTCTCTCACTTCCTTTCTCTCTCCATCTCTCTCTCCATCTCTTCCTCTCTCTCTCCCTCTCTCTCTCTCTCTCTCTCTCTCCCAATTCCTCTTTCTCTCTCTCACCCCCCCTCGCTCAACCCCCCCTCTCACTTCCTGTCTCTCTCTCTTTCAATCTCTCTCTCTTTCTCTCTCACCCACTCTCTCACCCCCCCCTCTCAGCAGTGAAAGCACTGACCGCGAGTGCAGAATATTTACCATGCTGTGAGTCTGCGTCTCCTTCATCCACCTCCCACTCATCCTTCACTTTACATCACTTATCCCTCGCTCTCATCCATCTGTCCATCATCCTCCCTCTACAGACCTTTCATTAACTACTGTCTGTTCCTCTCTCTCTCTCTCTCTCCTCATGTAACTCTCTTTATCTCTGTCTCTCCTTTTTTGTCTCATGTTTCTCTCTATCTCTCTGCCTGTCTCACTCTTCAAGTCTCTCTCTTTCTCTATCTCATTTCTTCCCTTTATTCTCCCTCTCCTCCATCTCTCTTCTTCTCTTCTCCCATTTATGCCATTTTCAATCAAGTCTCTGTCATTCACTCTATGTAACCCCCCCTCTCTATTTATCTATCTCTTTCTCTCCCTCTCTCTCTCTTATTCACTCTATTTAATCTCTCTCTCTCTCTCTCATTCTCTCTCTGTCTCTTTCTCTCTCTCTCTCTCTCTCTCTCTCTCTCTCTCTCTCTCTCTCTATCTCTGTCTCTTACTCTTACTCTCTCTCTTTCTCTCTCTCTCTCTCTCTATCCCTCCCTCAGAGGGGAACATGACGTTCCTCTCAGGAGGTTTCCACTCAGTAAACCTCATCCACGTTTCTCACACGCCACATTTTCTCCTGTAACTCGTCCTCAGGGAGTTTCAGCATCTTTACACCTGCGGCCTCTCGCAAAAAAAGAAAAGAGGGAGAGAAAGAAGAACGTTGGAGCTGTCAGTTACTGAGCTAGCCAAGCTGATCCTGGGCCTGTGGGGGATCCTGGAGATTTTCAGTCTCAGCAGCTCAGCATCAGCAGCCGTCACTCCTCCAGATGTGTTTCCATGGAGGGGGGGGCACTTCCTCTCTCTCTCTCTCTCTCACTCACACTCCCCCCTCTCTCCTTCACTTACATTCTCTCTCTCTCTCTCTCTCTCATTCTCTCTCTCACTCTCTCTCTCACATCCCCCCCCCTCTCTCCCTCACTCACATTCTCTCTCTCTCTCTCTCATTTTCACCCCCCCCTCTTATTTTCACTCCCCCAAAAGAGGGCAAAAGAGACAAAAGAGAGAGAGAGAGAGAGAGTGCAAGAAAGAGACTTAAAGAGTGAGACAAGCAGAAAGATATGTAAGACAAAAAGGAAAGACAGAGATACATGAGAGAAAGCAAAAAATAATAATAAGAGAAAAAGAAAAGAGAGAAATACATAAAAGGAGAGATAGAGACAAAGAGGGGAGAGAGAAAGAGAGAGAGACGGAGAGAAAGAGAGAGAGATGGAGAGAGAGAGACAGACTGAATGAGATAGATACAGAACAAGAAAGAAAGAAAACAAGAGAGAGAGTCTTGCTTTTTTTTCCTCTGATACGTTGTTCTCTCGTTCCCTCTGCAGAGTGGTGTGTAAATGTAATAAGAGAGAGCTGATTAAAGCACTGACACTGGAGACTCCTTCCATCAAACATGAACTGTTACCATAGAAACAGAAAGGTACCCATATAAAGCTATGGTGCTGCGACCAATCGGAGTAGAGACATCATCACCCATGTGGAATCTGATTACACTGATAAACCTCTTTAACTGTAACTCATGTTATAGCAACGTAAATCTAAATAATAGATGAATAATAAATCAGTCAAATTAGCATGCATGCTAGGCCTCAGGTGACTAGCGCACGGACGATGGTGCTAGCAATAAAAAGCCTTTATCACACTCATAATATTCGGTTTATTTTCCTCTACCTCCATCTCGAGCTCGAGTCTCACGCACCTCAGATTCAGAGGTAATGAAGCTAACAGACTGCTGAGGCTCTTAAAACACACACACACACACAGATAAAGCTAGCCTCATGCTTCTACATACACATAAGTCTACATTTAACATGGCTTCATTCTATAAAATTTCCACATAATAATTTGTAAACATTTACATCAAAATCGCTAGTCACATATTAGCATGTGTGTGTTAGCTAGCTCGTATATATATACATACACATATAGTGTATCTGTATATATATATATATATATATACAGATACACTATATTGCCAAAAGTTTTTGGACGTCTGTCTTTACCTGCACATGAATGTAATATGGAGTTGTCCCGCCCTTTGCAGCTATAACAGCTTCAACTCTTCTGGGAAGGCTTTCCACAAGGTTTAGGAGTGTGTTTATGGGAATTTTTGACCGTTCCTCTAGAAGCACATTTGTGAGGTCAGGCACTGATGTTGGACGAGAAGGCCTGGCTCTCAGTCTCCACTCTAATTCATCCCAAAGGTGTTCTATGGGGTTGAGGTCAGGACTCTGTGCAGGACAGTCAAGTTCCTCCACACCAAACTCACTCATCCATGTCTTTATGGACCTTGCTTTGGTCACTGGTGTGCAGTCATGTTGGAACAGGAAGGGGTCATCCCCAAACTGTTCCCACAAAGAGCATGAAATTGTCCAAAATGTCTTGGTATGAAGCTGAAGCATTAAGAGTTCCTTTCACTGGAACTAAGGGGCTGAGTCCAACCCCTGAAAAACAACACCTGAATTCAATGATCTGGCGGGGTGTCCCAAAACTTTTGGCAATATATATATATATATATACCTACACACTCTCTCTCACACACTCTTACACACTTCTTGTAAGTGTCTGAAAGTCGATTCTGTGACCTTCTAAGCAGTGCGAGTGTCAAACTCCCGGACAAACAGAGTGCGACAGCCTCTTCATCGCGAGAAGGAAGCGGGCGAAATGAAGATGTATTACATTTTTCGAGCGAAGCGATGACCTGGATGTGCAGACGGATGAATTTGTCCCGTCACCGTCTCTCTCTATCTCTCTCACGTCTGTCACACCCACTGACACGCATTAAAAGCTTTTCATGGCGGCCACCGGAGCGCGGCAGCGTGGAGGATGTTAGCATTTTTAAAGGTCGGATCGCGAGCGCGTTTATCTCGCTTCACTTCACTTCCATGGTGATTTACGGCGGCGTGAGAATCTGATCAGATGGATTTTTTTTTTGTGGCTGGTGAAGGATGCAGATGAAGCTGTTAAAGAGGAAAATGTTCACGCTGAAATGATCAGTGTTTAGTGATTTTCGCTGGCTGTTCATTTTTTATTTTTGGGTTGGAGCCATGTCGTTTTTCCTGATAGAACTTGAAAGAACTTATAGATAGTCTATAAAAGACTCTCAGGGTGAGAACAGGCTCAAAATGATCATTTAGTGAAATTAGTTATTTTGTTAGAGAAAAAGGGGCAGAGTTAAACGAGTCTATGGGTCGAGTCCAGGCTGGAAAAAAACAACAACAACAAAAACAAAGAAACGATCCAGATGATGATACTGAAGAAAAAAACACATATATATATATATATTTTTTTTTAAAAACTATCCAGTAATAATCAATCCAGATGAATTCATTTATACAAAAATAAAATGGAAAAAAAATTATTTTGCATTTATTTTTTTAACTTAATCTTTTCTAATGTAATATGTAATGGTGTGAGATTTAATAAATTTATTAATAAATTTAACAAATAATAAATAAATAAATAAATAAATAAATAAATAAATAAAGAATAATTGATAAATAATAATAATAATAAAAGAAAGAAAGAAAGAAAGAAAGAATAAATGTATTAATAAATTTAATACATTTAATATTTTTTAACTTAATAATATTTAATCTGAAGTAGCGCACATAAAGATCTTTAATTTAATGCTAAAGTTATTTTTATACTAATTTATTTAGTGGATTTGTCAAAATTTCCTAATTTTCTCTTTTTGTGTAATTTCCTTATCTCGACGCAGGATGGCAGCATACGGAAAAACCCGAAGATCAAAATCGTTGATTTTCGGCACCATATCGGCCACCGTCGGCGCCTGGTTTGTTTAGCCGGAAGTATCTTTTCAGACGTTAGCAAAGAAGCTTGCTCGGTTAGCCCGGGTTTTACTCTAACATGGCCGCGTATTCTAACGTAAAATCAACCAAACTCGTCCTGAAAGGTCTGAAGGATAAAAAGTGAGTTTATTTATGTATTTATACTTTTTGTCTTTAAATAGTGCTAATGGTTTAGCCAGCTAAACGCAGATTGTTTTAGCATTTGCTAGCCAACGCTAGCGTAGGCTGTATACAAAATGGCGCCGTGCTCCCTCTATAGGAACCCTAGGTAGAGTTTAAAGGGCGTTAGATTTTGCGTCATGCTTAGTGGACTTTGTGGCTGGGAAGACGCGGTTTAGAACGAAGCCTGTTTTGGTCTGTTTTGTTTATTTATTTTGTTTATTTTCAGCAAAAAGAAGAAGAACAAGGACAAGAAAAGAAAACGCGGTGATGAAGAGGAGAAAGTCGATATCGTCGGTACGTCCACTGGATGGATGGATGGATGGATAGATAGATAGATAGGCAGTCAGAGACAGATGGATCGATGTATAGATATATGGATTGATGGATGGACAGATAGATGATGGATGGTAGATGGATGGATAGATACCACAGAAAGTAATATTAGAATATTCTTATTTGTATTCATGTCTAGTTTATTACTGTTTGTTGTTGTTTTCTAGCTATTTTAATGGTTTGTTATTATTTCCTATCTGTAATTGTTTGTCATTGTGTGTATTAGATACTTTTAGTTTGATTTATTAAAATAATTTCCTAAATTTCTACAAAAAATTCCCAAAGACACGTTTCTGTAAACACAAATCTGTGAACGTGTCTCTCTCTGTGTGTGTGTGTGTGTGAACATGTCTCTCTGTGTGTGTGTGTGTGTGTGAACGTGTCTCTCTGTGTGTGTGTGTGTGTGTGTGTGTGTGTGTGTGAACGTGTCTCTCTCTGTGTCTGTGTGTGTGTGTGAACGTGTCTCTCTGTGTGTGTGTGTGTGTGTGTGTGAACATGTCTCTCT
>NC_080738.1:2629836-2692336 GCF_019097595.1 Hemibagrus wyckioides | reverse complement strand
GTCTGTGTGTGTGTACATGTGTCTGTGTGTGTGTACATGTGTCTGTGTGTGTGTACATGTCTGTGTGTGTGTGTGTATCAGGCGGCTGGTGGGTTGTTCATAATCTGGGTGAAATCAGTGGGATGGTGGCGATTGAGATGAACAGCAGGTCGTTCATGCACGCACTGGACACAGGACTGTTCACTGTGGGAGCTCCACACACAGGAGGTGAGGAGGAGCATCTGTCTGTCTGTCTCTCTCTCCCTCTGTCTCTCTCTCCCTTTCTCTCTCTCTCTCCCTCTGTCTCTCACTCACTCTCTCTCACTCACTCTCTCTCTCTCACTCTCTCTAACTCTCTCCCTCCCTTTCTCTCTCTCTCTCTCTCTCTCTCTCTCTCCCTCTCTCCCTCTGTCTCACTCTCTCTAACTCTCTCCCTCACTTTCTCTCTCTCCCTCTGTCTCTCTCTCTAACACTCTCTCTCTCTCTCTCTCTCTAACACTCTCTCTCTCTCTCTCTCTCCATGTATCCATGTGCTGATGGCTTAATAACAACTCTATAAACATGAATAAGTGCTGAATAACCTGTTTATAATGCGCTTATGTCTTTTTTCCCTGTACAGATGATGAAGGTCCTGATCCACCGGAACAGTTCACCGCCATCAAGCTCTCAGACTCCAGGTTCCAATAAAAATGATTCATTATTCTCAAACACGAGCTGCTGTGGAACGAGTGTGTGTGTGTGTGTGTGTGTGGAGGGAACGTGAATTATTAAAATTAAATTTATAAATCTGATTTATTTTTAAATTAACTAAATGTATATCTTTACAGTGAGACCATTTTATATTGATAAATCTTTTTAACTTGTAAAAAAAATAATAATACAAAAATAACTAAACAATAATTATATGAATAAATTATAAAAAGTATTTTAAAAAATTGAATAATTATATAAAAATGCACTTTGAAAAAAACTATTGCTGTTTGTATAATATTTAAAAAAAAAAAATCAGACTTTAGTTTACGTTTTTTGTAAATTTTTATTTGTATTTATTTAAATATTTATGAAAATAAAAAATTATTTGAAAATGTTGTTTATTTAACCCATATGTCTTTAGTGTATTTATTTTTATGAATTATTTGTTTAGTTATTTATTAAATACTTGGATCCTTTTTTGGATTATTTTTTTAACTCTAATTTCTTTACTGATATATTTATATATATATATATATAATATTTTTTGTCTTTTCTCTGTTCTCGGGGGTGTAGAATAGCTCTGAAGTCCGGTTACGGTAAATATTTAGGGATAAACTCGGACGGCGTTGTGATCGGACGCTCGGATGCCATTGGCTCCAGGGAGCAGTGGGAGCCGGTGTTCCAGGATGTGAGTGCAGCTGTCAATCATTTTTCCTCAGCCAGTCAGAATGTAGCTTCTTAACAGCTTTAGTTTATATATATGTATGTGTGTGTGTGTGTGTGTGTGTGTGGTATCTCTGCAGGGTAAAATGGCTCTGCTGGCAGCGAACAGCTGTTTTATTTCGTACAGTGAGAGTGGGGATATCGTGGCCAAAAGCAAAACCGCTGGTGAAGAAGAGATGATCAAGGTCTGGGGAAATTTTTTATTATTATCATTATTATTATTATTATTATTATTATTATTATTATTATTAGTATTATTTTAATAATATAGTTACACTAGATTTTTTTTTATTATTTTTGATTATTATTATTAAATATTATTTCATTTTATTTCATGTATTTATTTATTTGTTTTTTTATTTATTGTTATTATTAATTCATAATATTTGTTTATGATGTTTATTATTATTATTAATTAATAATATTTCAATTTATTTATTATTATTATTATTATAATTTTGTTAATTTATCATTTTTTACATTAGTAAGGAACAAGTCAGCTGTGTCATTTGTGGGCGTGGCCTGTGCTCCAGTACGAACCTGTAGAAACCGTAGCAGCTACTAATCACTGATTCGTTAAACCCAGACCTAGTGGACCTTCATGATATGTTCTAGCTTTGTTCTCAGTTTGGATTAGCAAAACAAGCTAACTTTCCTAGCCACACACACTCAGCACAGGCAGAACGATCTCCTGCTAAACCTGATAAAGCGTGTGATGTCACGGGCTTGGGATTTTTTTTTCTCGTTTTTGCGTGAACTAAACAGAGGAAGTGATGTAAAGGATGAGGAGAGATCAGCTCCTGCGTGTTAGTGTGAGCGGTGAGTCACGTGAACATCAGGCAGAGACTGAGAGAGGAGAATGCTCTGTGTTCAGATTCGCTCGTGTGCCGAGAGAGAGGAGAAGAGGAACGACGACATCGCTGACGAGGACCGAGGAAACGTCAAGAGCTGCGAGATCAACTACGTGTGAGTGTGTGTGTTGGGGGGGGGTGTCTGTGTATGTGTGTATTGTGAGAGGGTCTGTGGTTGTGTAGGTCTGTCTGTGGTTGTGTAGGTCTAAGTGTGTGTGTGTGTAGGTCTGTCTGTGGTTGTGTAGGTCTAAGTGTGTGTGTGTGTAGGTCTGTCTGTGGTTGTGTAGGTCTAAGTGTGTGTGTGTGTGGTTGTGTAGGTCTGTCTGTGGTTGTGTAGGTCTGTCTGTGGTTGTGTAGGTCTAAGTGTCTGTCTGTGGTTGTGTAGGTCTAAGTGTGTGTGTGTGTGTGTGTCTGTGGTTGTGTAGGTCTGTCTGTGGTTGTGTAGGTCTAAGTGTGTGTGTGTGTGGTTGTGTAGGTCTGTCCATGGTTGTGTAGGTCTAAGTGTGTGTGTGTGTGTGTTTGTGTAGGTCTGTCTGTGGTTGTGTAGGTCTAAGTGTGTGTGTGTGTGTGTGTGTGGTTGTGTAGGTCTGTCCATGGTTGTGTAGGTCTAAGTGTGTGTGTGTGGTTGTGTAGGTCTGTCTGTGGTTGTGTAGGTCTAAGTGTGTGTGTGTGTGTGTTTGTGTAGGTCTGTCTGTGGTTGTGTAGGTCTAAGTGTGTGTGTGTGTGGTTGTGTAGGTCTGTCTGTGGTTGTGTAGGTCTAAGTGTGTGTGTGTGTGTGTGTGTGTGTGTGGTTGTGTAGGTCTAAGTGTGTGTGTGTGTGGTTGTGTAGGTCTGTCTGTGGTTGTGTAGGTCTGTCTGTGGTTGTGTAGGTCTAAGTGTCTGTCTGTGGTTGTGTAGCTCTAAGTGTGTGTGTGTGTGTGTGTCTGTGGTTGTGTAGGTCTGTCTGTGGTTGTGTAGGTCTAAGTGTGTGTGTGTGTGGTTGTGTAGGTCTGTCCATGGTTGTGTAGGTCTAAGTGTGTGTGTGTGTGTGTTTGTGTAGGTCTGTCTGTGGTTGTGTAGGTCTAAGTGTGTGTGTGTGTGTGTGTGTGGTTGTGTAGGTCTGTCCGTGGTTGTGTAGGTCTAAGTGTGTGTGTGTGTGTGTGTGTGTGGTTGTGTAGGTCTGTCTGTGGTTGTGTAGGTCTAAGTGTGTGTGTGTAGGTCTGTCTGTGGTTGTGTAGGTCTAAGTGTGTGTGTGTGTGTGTGGTTGTGTAGGTCTGTCTGTGGTTGTGTAGGTCTAAGTGTGTGTGTGTGTGGTTGTGTAGGTCTGTCTGTGGTTGTGTAGGTCTAAGTGTGTGTGTGTGTGTGTGTGTGTGTGTGTGTGGTTGTGTAGGTCTGTCCGTGGTTGTGTAGGTCTAAGTGTGTGTGTGTAGGTCTGTCTGTGGTTGTGTAGGTCTAAGTGTGTGTGTGTGTGTGTGTGGTTGTGTAGGTCTGTCTGTGGTTGTGTAGGTCTAAGTGTGTGTGTGTAGGTCTGTCTGTGGTTGTGTAGGTCTAAGTGTGTGTGTGTGTGTGTAGGTCTGTCTGTGGTTGTGTAGGTCTGTCTGTGGTTGTGTAGGTCTAAGTGTGTGTGTGTGTGTGTGTGTGGTTGTGTAGGTCTGTCCGTGGTTGTGTAGGTCTAAGTGTGTGTGTGTGTGTGTGGTTGTGTAGGTCTGTCTGTGGTTGTGTAGGTCTAAGTGTGTGTGTGTAGGTCTGTCTGTGGTTGTGTAGGTCTAAGTGTGTGTGTGTGTGTGGTTGTGTAGGTCTGTCTGTGGTTGTGTAGGTCTAAGTGTGTGTGTGTGTGGTTGTGTAGGTCTGTCTGTGGTTGTGTAGGTCTAAGTGTGTGTGTGTGTGTGTGTGTGTGTGGTTGTGTAGGTCTGTCTGTGGTTGTGTAGGTCTAAGTGTGTGTGTGTAGGTCTGTCTGTGGTTGTGTAGGTCTAAGTGTGTGTGTGTGTGTGGTTGTGTAGGTCTGTCTGTGGTTGTGTAGGTCTAAGTGTGTGTGTGTGTGGTTGTGTAGGTCTGTCTGTGGTTGTGTAGGTCTAAGTGTGTGTGTGTGTGTGTGTGTGTGTGTGTGGTTGTGTAGGTCTGTCCGTGGTTGTGTAGGTCTAAGTGTGTGTGTGTAGGTCTGTCTGTGGTTGTGTAGGTCTAAGTGTGTGTGTGTGTGTGTAGGTCTGTCTGTGGTTGTGTAGGTCTGTCTGTGGTTGTGTAGGTCTAAGTGTGTGTGTGTGTGTGTGTGGTTGTGTAGGTCTGTCCGTGGTTGTGTAGGTCTAAGTGTGTGTGTGTGTGTGTGGTTGTGTAGGTCTGTCTGTGGTTGTGTAGGTCTAAGTGTGTGTGTGTAGGTCTGTCTGTGGTTGTGTAGGTCTAAGTGTGTGTGTGTGTGTGGTTGTGTAGGTCTGTCTGTGGTTGTGTAGGTCTAAGTGTGTGTGTGTGTGGTTGTGTAGGTCTGTCTGTGGTTGTGTAGGTCTAAGTGTGTGTGTGTGTGTGTGTGTGTGTGTGTGTGTGGTTGTGTAGGTCTGTCCGTGGTTGTGTAGGTCTAAGTGTGTGTGTGTAGGTCTGTCTGTGGTTGTGTAGGTCTAAGTGTGTGTGTGTGTGTGGTTGTGTAGGTCTGTCTGTGGTTGTGTAGGTCTAAGTGTGTGTGTGTAGGTCTGTCTGTGGTTGTGTAGGTCTAAGTGTGTGTGTGTGTGTGTAGGTCTGTCTGTGGTTGTGTAGGTCTGTCTGTGGTTGTGTAGGTCTAAGTGTGTGTGTGTGTGTGTGTGGTTGTGTAGGTCTGTCCGTGGTTGTGTAGGTCTAAGTGTGTGTGTGTGTGTGTGTGGTTGTGTAGGTCTGTCTGTGGTTGTGTAGGTCTAAGTGTGTGTGTGTAGGTCTGTCTGTGGTTGTGTAGGTCTAAGTGTGTGTGTGTGTGTGGTTGTGTAGGTCTAAGTGTGTGTGTGTGTGGTTGTGTAGGTCTGTCTGTGGTTGTGTAGGTCTAAGTGTGTGTGTGTGTGTGTGTGTGTGTGGTTGTGTAGGTCTGTCTGTGGTTGTGTAGGTCTAAGTGTGTGTGTGTAGGTCTGTCTGTGGTTGTGTAGGTCTAAGTGTGTGTGTGTGTGTGGTTGTGTAGGTCTGTCTGTGGTTGTGTAGGTCTAAGTGTGTGTGTGTGTGGTTGTGTAGGTCTGTCTGTGGTTGTGTAGGTCTAAGTGTGTGTGTGTGTGTGTGTGTGTGTGTGTGTGGTTGTGTAGGTCTGTCCGTGGTTGTGTAGGTCTAAGTGTGTGTGTGTAGGTCTGTCTGTGGTTGTGTAGGTCTAAGTGTGTGTGTGTGTGTGGTTGTGTAGGTCTGTCTGTGGTTGTGTAGGTCTAAGTGTGTGTGTGTAGGTCTGTCTGTGGTTGTGTAGGTCTAAGTGTGTGTGTGTGTGTGTAGGTCTGTCTGTGGTTGTGTAGGTCTGTCTGTGGTTGTGTAGGTCTAAGTGTGTGTGTGTGTGTGTGTGGTTGTGTAGGTCTGTCCGTGGTTGTGTAGGTCTAAGTGTGTGTGTGTGTGTGTGGTTGTGTAGGTCTGTCTGTGGTTGTGTAGGTCTAAGTGTGTGTGTGTAGGTCTGTCTGTGGTTGTGTAGGTCTAAGTGTGTGTGTGTGTGTGGTTGTGTAGGTCTGTCTGTGGTTGTGTAGGTCTAAGTGTGTGTGTGTGTGGTTGTGTAGGTCTGTCTGTGGTTGTGTAGGTCTAAGTGTGTGTGTGTGTGTGTGTGTGTGGTTGTGTAGGTCTGTCCGTGGTTGTGTAGGTCTAAGTGTGTGTGTGTAGGTCTGTCTGTGGTTGTGTAGGTCTAAGTGTGTGTGTGTAGGTCTGTCTGTGGTTGTGTAGGTCTAAGTGTGTGTGTGTGTGTGTGTGTGGTTGTGTAGGTCTGTCTGTGGTTGTGTAGGTCTAAGTGTGTGTGTGTAGGTCTGTCTGTGGTTGTGTAGGTCTAAGTGTGTGTGTATGGTTGTGTAGGTCTGTCTGTGGTTGTGTAGGTCTAAGTGTGTGTGTGTAGGTCTGTCTGTGGTTGTGTAGGTCTGTCTGTGGTTGTGTAGGTCTAAGTGTGTGTGTGTGTAGGTCTGTCTGTGGTTGTGTAGGTCTGTCTGTGGTTGTGTAGGTCTAAGTGTGTGTGTAGGTCTAAGTGTGTATGTGTGTGTGTGTGTAGGTCTGTCTGTGGTTGTGTAGGTCTAAGTGTGTGTGTGTGTAGGTCTGTCTGTGGTTGTGTAGGTCTAAGTGTGTGTGTGTAGGTCTGTCTGTGGTTGTGTAGGTCTAAGTGTGTATGTGTGTGTGTATAGGTCTGTCTGTGGTTGTGTAGGTCTGTCTGTGGTTGTGTAGGTCTAAGTGTGTGTGTGTGTAGGTCTGTCTGTGGTTGTGTAGGTCTAAGTGTGTATGTGTGTGTGTAGGTCTGTCTGTGGTTGTGTGTGTGTGTGTGTGTAGGTCTGTCTGTGGTTGTGTAGGTCTAAGTGTGTGTGTGTGTGTAGGTCTGTCTGTGGTTGTGTAGGTCTGTCTGTGGTTGTGTAGGTCTAAGTGTGTGTGTGTGTAGGTCTGTCTGTGGTTGTGTAGGTCTAAGTGTGTGTGTGTAGGTCTGTCTGTGGTTGTGTAGGTCTAAGTGTGTGTGTGTGTAGGTCTGTCTGTGGTTGTGTAGGTCTGTCTGTGGTTGTGTAGGTCTGTCTGTGGTTGTGTAGGTCTAAGTGTGTGTGTGTGTAGGTCTGTCTGTGGTTGTGTAGGTCTAAGTGTGTGTGTGTAGGTCTGTCTGTGGTTGTGTAGGTCTAAGTGTGTGTGTGTAGGTCTGTCTGTGGTTGTGTAGGTCTAAGTGTGTGTGTGTAGGTCTGTCTGTGGTTGTGTAGGTCTAAGTGTGTGTGTGTAGGTCTGTCTGTGGTTGTGTAGGTCTAAGTGTGTGTGTGTGTGTGTAGGTCTGTCTGTGGTTGTGTAGGTCTGTCTGTGGTTGTGTAGGTCTAAGTGTGTGTGTGTGTGTGGTTGTGTAGGTCTGTCTGTGGTTGTGTAGGTCTAAGTGTGTGTGTGTGTGGTTGTGTAGGTCTGTCTGTGGTTGTGTAGGTCTAAGTGTGTGTGTGTGTGTGTGTGTGTGTGTGGTTGTGTAGGTCTGTCCGTGGTTGTGTAGGTCTAAGTGTGTGTGTGTAGGTCTGTCTGTGGTTGTGTAGGTCTAAGTGTGTGTGTGTGTGTGGTTGTGTAGGTCTGTCTGTGGTTGTGTAGGTCTAAGTGTGTGTGTGTAGGTCTGTCTGTGGTTGTGTAGGTCTAAGTGTGTGTGTGTGTGTGTAGGTCTGTCTGTGGTTGTGTAGGTCTGTCTGTGGTTGTGTAGGTCTAAGTGTGTGTGTGTGTGTGTGTGGTTGTGTAGGTCTGTCCGTGGTTGTGTAGGTCTAAGTGTGTGTGTGTGTGTGTGGTTGTGTAGGTCTGTCTGTGGTTGTGTAGGTCTAAGTGTGTGTGTGTAGGTCTGTCTGTGGTTGTGTAGGTCTAAGTGTGTGTGTGTGTGTGGTTGTGTAGGTCTGTCTGTGGTTGTGTAGGTCTAAGTGTGTGTGTGTGTGGTTGTGTAGGTCTGTCTGTGGTTGTGTAGGTCTAAGTGTGTGTGTGTGTGTGTGTGTGTGTGGTTGTGTAGGTCTGTCTGTGGTTGTGTAGGTCTAAGTGTGTGTGTGTGTAGGTCTGTCTGTGGTTGTGTAGGTCTAAGTGTGTGTGTGTGTGTGGTTGTGTAGGTCTGTCTGTGGTTGTGTAGGTCTAAGTGTGTGTGTGTGTGGTTGTGTAGGTCTGTCTGTGGTTGTGTAGGTCTAAGTGTGTGTGTGTGTGTGTGTGTGTGTGTGTGTGGTTGTGTAGGTCTGTCCGTGGTTGTGTAGGTCTAAGTGTGTGTGTGTAGGTCTGTCTGTGGTTGTGTAGGTCTAAGTGTGTGTGTGTGTGTGTGTGGTTGTGTAGGTCTGTCTGTGGTTGTGTAGGTCTAAGTGTGTGTGTGTAGGTCTGTCTGTGGTTGTGTAGGTCTAAGTGTGTGTGTGTGTGTGTAGGTCTGTCTGTGGTTGTGTAGGTCTGTCTGTGGTTGTGTAGGTCTAAGTGTGTGTGTGTGTGTGTGTGGTTGTGTAGGTCTGTCCGTGGTTGTGTAGGTCTAAGTGTGTGTGTGTGTGTGTGGTTGTGTAGGTCTGTCTGTGGTTGTGTAGGTCTAAGTGTGTGTGTGTAGGTCTGTCTGTGGTTGTGTAGGTCTAAGTGTGTGTGTGTGTGTGGTTGTGTAGGTCTGTCTGTGGTTGTGTAGGTCTAAGTGTGTGTGTGTGTGGTTGTGTAGGTCTGTCTGTGGTTGTGTAGGTCTAAGTGTGTGTGTGTGTGTGTGTGTGTGGTTGTGTAGGTCTGTCCGTGGTTGTGTAGGTCTAAGTGTGTGTGTGTAGGTCTGTCTGTGGTTGTGTAGGTCTAAGTGTGTGTGTGTAGGTCTGTCTGTGGTTGTGTAGGTCTAAGTGTGTGTGTGTGTGTGTGTGTGGTTGTGTAGGTCTGTCTGTGGTTGTGTAGGTCTAAGTGTGTGTGTGTAGGTCTGTCTGTGGTTGTGTAGGTCTAAGTGTGTGTGTATGGTTGTGTAGGTCTGTCTGTGGTTGTGTAGGTCTAAGTGTGTGTGTGTAGGTCTGTCTGTGGTTGTGTAGGTCTGTCTGTGGTTGTGTAGGTCTAAGTGTGTGTGTGTGTAGGTCTGTCTGTGGTTGTGTAGGTCTGTCTGTGGTTGTGTAGGTCTAAGTGTGTGTGTAGGTCTAAGTGTGTATGTGTGTGTGTGTAGGTCTGTCTGTGGTTGTGTAGGTCTAAGTGTGTGTGTGTGTAGGTCTGTCTGTGGTTGTGTAGGTCTAAGTGTGTGTGTGTAGGTCTGTCTGTGGTTGTGTAGGTCTAAGTGTGTATGTGTGTGTGTATAGGTCTGTCTGTGGTTGTGTAGGTCTGTCTGTGGTTGTGTAGGTCTAAGTGTGTGTGTGTGTAGGTCTGTCTGTGGTTGTGTAGGTCTAAGTGTGTATGTGTGTGTGTAGGTCTGTCTGTGGTTGTGTGTGTGTGTGTGTGTAGGTCTGTCTGTGGTTGTGTAGGTCTAAGTGTGTGTGTGTGTGTAGGTCTGTCTGTGGTTGTGTAGGTCTGTCTGTGGTTGTGTAGGTCTAAGTGTGTGTGTGTGTAGGTCTGTCTGTGGTTGTGTAGGTCTAAGTGTGTGTGTGTAGGTCTGTCTGTGGTTGTGTAGGTCTAAGTGTGTGTGTGTGTAGGTCTGTCTGTGGTTGTGTAGGTCTGTCTGTGGTTGTGTAGGTCTGTCTGTGGTTGTGTAGGTCTAAGTGTGTGTGTGTGTAGGTCTGTCTGTGGTTGTGTAGGTCTAAGTGTGTGTGTGTAGGTCTGTCTGTGGTTGTGTAGGTCTAAGTGTGTGTGTGTAGGTCTGTCTGTGGTTGTGTAGGTCTAAGTGTGTGTGTGTAGGTCTGTCTGTGGTTGTGTAGGTCTAAGTGTGTGTGTGTAGGTCTGTCTGTGGTTGTGTAGGTCTAAGTGTGTGTGTGTGTGTGTAGGTCTGTCTGTGGTTGTGTAGGTCTGTCTGTGGTTGTGTAGGTCTAAGTGTGTGGTTGTGTAGGTCTGTCTGTGGTTGTGTAGGTCTAAGTGTGTATGTGTGTGTGTAGGTCTGTCTGTGGTTGTGTGTGTGTGTGTGTGTGTAGGTCTGTCTGTGGTTGTGTAGGTCTAAGTGTGTGTGTGTGTGTAGGTCTGTCTGTGGTTGTGTAGGTCTGTCTGTGGTTGTGTAGGTCTAAGTGTGTGTGTGTAGGTCTGTCTGTGGTTGTGTAGGTCTAAGTGTGTATGTGTGTGTGTAGGTCTGTCTGTGGTTGTGTGTGTGTGTGTGTAGGTCTGTCTGTGGTTGTGTAGGTCTAAGTGTGTATGTGTGTGTGTAGGTCTGTCTTTGGTTGTGTAGGTCTAAGTGTGTATGTGTGTGTAGGTCTGTCTGTGGATGTGTATGTGTGTGTATGTGTGTGTAGGTCTGTCTGTGGTTGTGTAGGTCTATGTGTGTGTGTAGGTCTGTCTGTGGTTGTGTATGTGTGTGTGTGTAGGTCTGTCTGTGGTTGTGTAGGTCTAAGTGTGTGTGTGTAGGTCTGTCTGTGGTTGTGTAGGTCTAAGTGTGTATGTGTGTGTGTAGGTCTGTCTGTGGTTGTGTGTGTGTGTATAGGTCTGTCTGTGGTTGTGTAGGTCTAAGTGTGTATGTGTGTGTAGGTCTGTTTGTGGTTGTGTATGTGTGTGTGTGTGTGTGTGTGTGTGTGTGTGTAGGTCTGTCTGTGGTTGTGTAGGTCTAAGTGTGTGTGTAGGTCTTAACCTTAACCACTTGAGCTACCACCGCTCTGTCTGTCTGTTGGTCTGTGTGTGTGTGTGTGTTGGTCTGTCTGTGGGTCTCTGTGTGTGTAGGTCTAAGTGTGGGTCTAACGCTTCTCAGGGAGTGTGTGTGTGTGTGTGTGTGTGTGATTATACACTAAATCTAATTAAAGTTCTGCTCAGGTATGGTGTGTGTGTGTGTTCAGGTATGGTGTGTGTGTGTGTTCAGGTATGGTGTGTGTGTGTGATCAGGTATGGTGTGTGTGTGTGATGTTCAGGTATGGTGTGTGTGTGTGTGTGATGTTCAGGTATGGTGTGTGTGTGATGTTCAGGTATGGTGTGTGTGTGATGTTCAGGTATGGTGTGTGTGTGATGTTCAGGTATGGTGTGTGTGTGATGTTCAGGTATGGTGTGTGTGATCAGGTATGGTGTGTGTGATCAGGTATGGTGTGTGTGTGTGATCAGGTATGGTGTGTGTGTGTGTGATCAGGTATGGTGTGTGTGTGTGTGATCAGGTATGGTGTGTGTGTGTGTGATCAGGTATGGTGTGTGTGTGTGTGTGTGATCAGGTATGGTGTGTGTGTGTGTGTGATCAGGTATGGTGTGTGTGTGTGTGTGATCAGGTATGGTGTGTGTGTGTGTGTGATCAGGTATGGTGTGTGTGATCAGGTATGGTGTGTGTGTGTGTGATCAGGTATGGTGTGTGTGTGTGTGATCAGGTATGGTGTGTGTGATCAGGTATGGTGTGTGTGTGTGTGATCAGGTATGGTGTGTGTGTGTGTGATCAGGTATGGTGTGTGTGTGTGATGTTCAGGTATGGTGTGTGTGTGTGTGTGTGTGATCAGGTATGGTGTGTGTGTGTGTGTGTGATGTTCAGGTATGGTGTGTGTGTGTGTGATGTTCAGGTATGGTGTGTGTGTGTGATGTTCAGGTATGGTGTGTGTGTGATGTTCAGGTATGGTGTGTGTGTGATGTTCAGGTATGGTGTGTGTGTGTGATCAGGTATGGTGTGTGTGTGTGTGATCAGGTATGGTGTGTGTGTGTGATGTTCAGGTATGGTGTGTGTGTGTGTGTGTGATCAGGTATGGTGTGTGTGTGTGTGTGTGATGTTCAGGTATGGTGTGTGTGTGTGTGATGTTCAGGTATGGTGTGTGTGTGTGATGTTCAGGTATGGTGTGTGTGTGATGTTCAGGTATGGTGTGTGTGTGTGATCAGGTATGGTGTGTGTGTGTGATCAAGTATGGTGTGTGTGTGTGATCAGGTATGGTGTGTGTGTGTGATGTTCAGGTATGGTGTGTGTGTGTGATGTTCAGGTATGGTGTGTGTGTGTGATGTTCAGGTATGGTGTGTGTGTGTGATGTTCAGGTATGGTGTGTGTGTGTGATGTTCAGGTATGGTGTGTGTGTGTGATGTTCAGGTATGGTGTGTGTGTGTGATGTTCAGGTATGGTGTGTGTGTGTGATGTTCAGGTATGGTGTGTGTGTGATGTTCAGGTATGGTGTGTGTGTGATGTTCAGGTATGGTGTGTGTGTGATGTTCAGGTATGGTGTGTGTGTGTGTGTGTGATGTTCAGGTATGGTGTGTGTGTGTGTGATGTTCAGGTATGGTGTGTGTGTGTGATGTTCAGGTATGGTGTGTGTGTGTGATGTTCAGGTATGGTGTGTGTGTGATGTTCAGGTATGGTGTGTGTGTGTGATCAGGTATGGTGTGTGTGTGTGATCAGGTATGGTGTGTGTGTGTGATGTTCAGGTATGGTGTGTGTGTGTGATGTTCAGGTATGGTGTGTGTGTGTGATGTTCAGGTATGGTGTGTGTGTGTGATGTTCAGGTATGGTGTGTGTGTGTGATGTTCAGGTATGGTGTGTGTGTGTGATGTTCAGGTATGGTGTGTGTGTGATGTTCAGGTATGGTGTGTGTGTGATGTTCAGGTATGGTGTGTGTGTGATGTTCAGGTATGGTGTGTGTGTGTGATGTTCAGGTATGGTGTGTGTGTGTGTTCAGGTATGGTGTGTGTGTGTGTTCAGGTATGGTGTGTGTGTGTGTTCAGGTATGGTGTGTGTGTGTGATCAGGTATGGTGTGTGTGTGTGATCAGGTATGGTGTGTGTGTGTGATCAGGTATGGTGTGTGTGTGATGTTCAGGTATGGTGTGTGTGTGTGATCAGGTATGGTGTGTGTGTGATGTTCAGGTATGGTGTGTGTGTGATGTTCAGGTATGGTGTGTGTGTGTGATCAGGTATGGTGTGTGTGTGTGATGTTCAGGTATGGTGTGTGTGTGTGATGTTCAGGTATGGTGTGTGTGTGATGTTCAGGTATGGTGTGGGTGTGTGATGTTCAGGTATGGTGTGTGTGTGTGTGATGTTCAGGTATGGTGTGTGTGTGTGTGTGATGTTCAGGTATGGTGTGTGTGTGTGTGTGATGTTCAGGTATGGTGTGTGTGTGTGTGTGTGATGTTCAGGTATGGTGTGTGTGTGTGTGATCAGGTATGGTGTGTGTGTGTGATGTTCAGGTATGGTGTGTGTGTGATGTTCAGGTATGGTGTGTGTGTGATGTTCAGGTATGGTGTGTGTGTGATGTTCAGGTATGGTGTGTGTGTGTGATGTTCAGGTATGGTGTGTGTGTGTGATGTTCAGGTATGGTGTGTGTGTGATGTTCAGGTATGGTGTGTGTGTGTGTGTGATGTTCAGGTATGGTGTGTGTGTGTGTGTGTGTGATCAGGTATGGTGTGTGTGTGTGTGTGTGTGATGTTCAGGTATGGTGTGTGTGTGTGTGATGTTCAGGTATGGTGTGTGTGTGTGTGATGTTCAGGTATGGTGTGTGTGTGATGTTCAGGTATGGTGTGTGTGTGATGTTCAGGTATGGTGTATGTGTGTGATGTTCAGGTATGGTGTGGGTGTGTGTGTGTGATGTTCAGGTATGGTGTGTGTGTGTGTGTGTGTGATGTTCAGGTATGGTGTGTGTGTGTGTGTGTGTGATGTTCAGGTATGGTGTGTGTGTGTGTGTGATGTTCAGGTATGGTGTGTGTGTGTGTGTGTGTGTGATGTTCAGGTATGGTGTGTGTGATGTTCAGGTATGGTGTGTGTGTGTGATGTTCAGGTATGGTGTGTGTGTGTGTGATGTTCAGGTATGGTGTGTGTGTTTGTGTGTGTGTGATGTTCAGGTATGGTGTGTGTGTGTGATGTTCAGGTATGGTGTGTGTGTGTGATGTTCAGGTATGGTGTGTGTGTGTGATGTTCAGGTATGGTGTGTGTGTGTGATGTTCAGGTATGGTGTGTGTGTGTGTGATGTTCAGGTATGGTGTGTGTGTGATGTTCAGGTATGGTGTGTGTGTGTGTGTGTGATGTTCAGGTATGGTGTGTGTGTGTGTGTGATGTTCAGGTATGGTGTGTGTGTGTGATGTTCAGGTATGGTGTGTGTGTGTGATGTTCAGGTATGGTGTGTGTGTGTGATGTTCAGGTATGGTGTGTGTGTGATGTTCAGGTATGGTGTGTGTGTGATGTTCAGGTATGGTGTGTGTGTGATGTTCAGGTATGGTGTGTGTGTGATGTTCAGGTATGGTGTGTGTGTGATGTTCAGGTATGGTGTGTGTGTGTGATGTTCAGGTATGGTGTATGTGTGTGATGTTCAGGTATGGTGTGGGTGTGTGTGTGTGATGTTCAGGTATGGTGTGGGTGTGTGTGTGTGATGTTCAGGTATGGTGTGTGTGTGTGTGTGTGTGTGTGTGATGTTCAGGTATGGTGTGTGTGTGTGTGTGTGTGATGTTCAGGTATGGTGTGTGTGTGTGTGTGATGTTCAGGTATGGTGTGTGTGTGTGTGTGATGTTCAGGTATGGTGTGTGTGTGTGTGTGTGATGTTCAGGTATGGTGTGTGTGTGTGTGTGTGATGTTCAGGTATGGTGTGTGTGTGTGTGTGTGTGTGATGTTCAGGTATGGTGTGTGTGTGTGTGATGTTCAGGTATGGTGTGTGTGTGTGTGTGTGTGTGATGTTCAGGTATGGTGTGTGTGTGTGTGTGTGATCAGGTATGGTGTGTGTGTGATCAGGTATGGTGTGTGTGTGATGTTCAGGTATGGTGTGTGTGTGATGTTCAGGTATGGTGTGTGTGTGATGTTCAGGTATGGTGTGTGTGTGTGTGTGTGATGTTCAGGTATGGTGTATGTGTGTGATGTTCAGGTATGGTGTGGGTGTGTGTGTGTGATGTTCAGGTATGGTGTGTGTGTGTGTGTGTGATCAGGTATGGTGTGTGTGTGTGTGATGTTCAGGTATGGTGTGTGTGTGTGTGTGTGATGTTCAGGTATGGTGTGTGTGTGTGTGTGTGATGTTCAGGTATGGTGTGTGTGTGTGTGTGATGTTCAGGTATGGTGTGTGTGTGTGTGTGATGTTCAGGTATGGTGTGTGTGTGTGATGTTCAGGTATGGTGTGTGTGTGTGTGTGTGATGTTCAGGTATGGTGTGTGTGTGATGTTCAGGTATGGTGTGTGTGTGTGTGTGTGATGTTCAGGTATGGTGTGTGTGTGTGTGTGTGATGTTCAGGTATGGTGTGTGTGTGTGTGTGTGTGATGTTCAGGTATGGTGTGTGTGTGTGTGTGTGTGATGTTCAGGTATGGTGTGTGTGTGTGTGATGTTCAGGTATGGTGTGTGTGTGTGTGTGTGTGTGATCAGGTATGGTGTGTGTGTGTGTGTGTGTGATGTTCAGGTATGGTGTGTGTGTGTGTGATGTTCAGGTATGGTGTGTGTGTGATGTTCAGGTATGGTGTGTGTGTGTGTGTGTGATGTTCAGGTATGGTGTGTGTGTGTGTGTGTGTGATGTTCAGGTATGGTGTGTGTGTGTGTGTGATGTTCAGGTATGGTGTGTGTGTGTGTGTGTGTGATGTTCAGGTATGGTGTGTGTGTGTGTGTGATGTTCAGGTATGGTGTGTGTGTGTGATGTTCAGGTATGGTGTGTGTGTGTGTGTGATGTTCAGGTATGGTGTGTGTGTGTGATGTTCAGGTATGGTGTGTGTGTGTGTGTGTGTGATGTTCAGGTATGGTGTGTGTGTGTGTGTGATGTTCAGGTATGGTGTGTGTGTGTGTGTGTGTGATGTTCAGGTATGGTGTGTGTGTGTGTGTGATCGTGTGTGTGTGTGTGTGATGTTCAGGTATGGTGTGTGTGTGTGTGTGATGTTCAGGTATGAGTGTGTGTGTGTGTGGTGATCGTTCAGGTATGGTGTGTGTGTGTGTGTGATCGTGTTCAGAGTGTGTGTGTGTGTGTGTGGTGATCGTGATGTTCAGGTATGTGTGGGTGTGTGTGTGTGTGTGATGTTCAGGTATGGTGTGTGTGTGTGTGTGTGTGTGTGTGTGATGTTCAGGTATGGTGTGTGTGTGTGTGATGTTCAGGTATGGTGTGTGTGTGTGTGTGTGTGTGTGATCAGGTATGGTGTGTGTGTGTGTGTGTGATGTTCAGGTATGGTGTGTGTGTGTGATGTTCAGGTATGGTGTGTGTGTGTGATGTTCAGGTATGGTGTGTGTGTGTGGTGATGTGTTGTGTGTGTGTGTGTGGTGATCGTGTGTGTGTGTGTGTGGTGATTGTGTGTGTGTGTGGTGATTGTGTTTGTGTGTGTGGTGATCGTGTGTGTGTGTGGTGATCGTGTGTGTGTGTGGTGATCGTGTGTGTGTGTGGTGATCGTGTGTGTGTGTGGTGATCGTGTGTGTGTGTGTGGTGATCGTGTGTGTGTGGTGATCGTGTGTGTGTGTGTGGTGATCGTGTGTGTGTGTGTGGTGATCGTGTGTGTGTGTGTGTGTGTGGTGATCGTGTGTGTGGTGATCGTGTGTGTGAGTGTGTGTGTGTGTGTGTGGTGATCGTGTGTGTGTGTGTGTGTGTGTGTGTGGTGATCGTGTGTGTGTGTGGTGATCGTGTGTGTGTGTGTGTGTGTGTGGTGATCGTGTGTGTGTGGTGATCGTGTGTGTGTGTGTGTGTGTGTGTGTGTGTGTGGTGATCGTGTGTGTGCGTGTGGTGATCGTGTGTGTGTGTGTGTGGTGATCGTGTGTGTGTGTGTGGTGATCGTGGGTGTGTGTGGTGATCGTGTGTGTGTGGGTGTGTGTGTGGTGATCGTGTGGGTGTGTGTGTGTGGTGATCGTGTGTGTGTGTGTGTGTGGTGATCGTGTGTGTGTGTGGTGATCGTGTGTGTGTGTGTGTGTGGTGATCGTGTGTGTGTGTGTGTGTGGTGATCGTGTGTGTGTGTGTGTGTGGTGATCGTGTGTGTGTGTGGTGATCGTGTGTGTGTGTGTGGTGATCGTGTGTGTGTGTGGTGATCGTGTGTGAGTGTGTGTGTGTGTGTGTGAGTGTGTGTGTGTGTGGTGATCGTGTGTGTGTGTGTGTGTGTGGTGATCGTGTGTGTGTGGGTGTGTGTGGTGATCGTGTGTGTGTGTGTGTGTGGTGATCGTGTGTGTGTGTGTGTGTGGTGATCGTGTGTGTGTGTGTGTGTGGTGATCGTGTGTGTGTGTGTGGTGATCGTGTGTGTGTGTGTGGTGATCGTGTGTGTGTGTGTGTGTGTGTGGTGATCGTGTGTGTGTGTGTGGTGATCGTGTGTGTGTGTGTGGTGATCGTGTGTGTGTGTGTGTGTGTGTGGTGATCGTGTGTGTGTGTGTGTCTGTGTGTGGTGATCGTGTGTGTGTGTGGTGATCGTGTGTGTGTGTGGTGATCGTGTGTGTGTGTGTGGTGATCGTGTGTGTGTGTGTGGTGATCGTGTGTGTGTGTGTGTGGTGATCGTGTGTGTGTGTGTGGTGATCGTGTGTGTGTGTGGTGATCGTGCGTGTGTGTGTGTGGTGATTATGTGTGTGTGTGTGTGTGTGTGGTGATCATGTGGGTGTGTGTGTGTGTGGTGATCATGTGGGTGTGTGTGTGTGTGTGGTGATTGTGTGTGTGTGTGTGTGGTGATCATGTGTGTGTGTGTGTGGTGATTATGTGTGTGTGTGTGTGTGTGTGTGGTGATCGTGTGTGTGTGTGTGTGTGTGTGTGTGTGTGGTGATCATGTGTGTGTGTGTGTGTGTGTGTTTGTGTGGTGATCATGTGTGTGTGTGTGTGTATGTGTGGTGATCATGTGTGTATGTGTGTGTGTGTGTTTGTGTGGTGCTCGTGTGTGTGTGTGTGTGTTTGTGTGGTGATCATGTGTGTGTGTGTGTGTGTGTGTGTATGTGTGGTGATCATGTGTGTGTGTGTGTGTGTGTATGTGTGGTGATCATGTGTGTGTGTGGTGATCGTGTGTGTGGTGATCGTGTGTGTGGTGATCGTGTGTGTGTGTGTGGTGATCGTGTGTGAGTGTGTGTGTGTGGTGATCGTGTGTGAGTGTGTGGTGATCGTGTGTGTGTGTGGTGATCGTGTGTGTGTGTGGTGATCGTGTGTGTGTGTGTGTGGTGATCGTGTGTGTGTGTGTGTGGTGATCGTGTGTGTGTGTGGTGATCATGTGTGTGTGGTGATCATGTGTGTGTGTGTGGTGATCATGTGTGTGTGTGTGTGTGTGTGTGTGTGTGTGTGTGTGGTGATTATGTGTGTGTGTGTGTGTGTGTGTGTGGTGATCGTGTGTGTGTGTGTGTTTGTGTGGTGATCATGTGTGTGTGTGTGTGTGTATGTGTGGTGATCATGTGTGTATGTGTGTGTGTGTGTGGTGATCGTGTGTGTGTGTGTGTGTGTGTGTGGTGATCATGTGTGTGTGTGTGTGTGGTGATCGTGTGTGTGTGTGTGTGTGTGGTGATCGTGTGTGTGTGTGTGTGTGTGTGTGGTGATCATGTGTGTGTGTGTGTGTGGTGATCGTGTGTGTGTGTGTGTGTGTGGTGATCGTGTGTGTGTGTGTGTGTTTGTGTGGTGATCATGTGTGTGTGTGTGTGTGTGTGTATGTGTGGTGATCATGTGTGTATGTGTGTGTGTGTTTGTGTGGTGCTCATGTGTGTGTGTGTGTGTGTGTGTTTGTGTGTGTTTGTGTGGTGATCATGTGTGTGTGTGTGTGTGTATGTGTGGTGATCATGTGTGTATGTGTGTGTGTGTGTGTGGTGATCGTGTGTGTGTGTGTGTGTGTGTGGTGATCATGTGTGTGTGTGTGTGTGTGTGTGTGTGTGTGTGTGTGTGTGTGTGGTGATCGTGTGTGTGTGTGTGTGTGTGTGTGGTGATCATGTGTGTGTGTGTGTGTGTGTGTGGTGATCATGTGTGTGTGTGTGTGTGTGTGTGTGTGTGTGTGTGGTGCTCATGTGTGTGTGTGTGTGTGTGTGTGTGTGTGTGGTGATCATGTGTGTGTGTGTGTGTGTGTGTGTGTGTGTGTGTGTGTGTGGTGATCATGTGTGATGTGAGACTGTAATGTTGATGTTGTGTTGCTGGACCACAGGAAGAAGTTTCAGAGCTTCCAGGACAGGAAGTTGAGGGTGAATGAGGAGGACAGCAGCACGCTGAAGAAGGCCAGGACTGAAGGGAAATTCCACGAGACTTTACTGGACAGGTCACTAAACCTTTATCCTGTTTAAATAATACTCTACTGAGACTTTACTGGACAGGTCACTAAACCTCACCTTCACTAAACATGTTTCTCCGAGGTGTTTCCATGGAAGCCAAAGAATTATGGGATGCCATATTTTCAGAGCACAGATCTTTGTTAGGACCTTACTGTATCACAGAGCTGATGATTGCCCTGATAGTCTAATACTCTTCATGATAAATAAAGTATATGGATTGTTTGAGAGATGTATTATTATTTTTCTCCTGAATGACGGATCGTCTGTGTGATTATTTATTTTTTCCTTCACAGGAGATCCAAGATGAAAGCTGATCGATATTGCAAGTGACGCAGGAGGAACTTTTCCATCTTTTTTTTTTATTTTTATTATTATATTTTTTTATTTTATTTTTATAATGTTTCCATGTTTAACAGTGAAGTGAGACAGGAGTCTGTTCTGTAAAACTCTGTAAAAATTTAATAAACAGAAAACATCCAAACATGAAAGCACAACTGGAAAATGTACAGAATTACACACTGCTTTTATATATATATATATTTAAAAAATGATCAGACAGTGCAGTAATAATTCTGCTCTCTGATCCTCGAGTCATGAACGTGGCTGTGAACAACACACCGGTCATCTGAGATCTGAATCTGTTGGGCTTGTTATGATGTCCAGTGTGAATATGATCCTCTGATTTGATTAGATTCTATTTTACACACAGGAAGTTGTAGCTGCTGAACAGGAAATCAATCCTCTGGCTGTTCTGCACTTTTTCTATCATGTTCATGTTAATTTATAATTTTGATATGACACATCTTTCACTCCTGGACTGGACAACGCAAAATATGTGTCATGTGGAATGTTACGGAATGCACAGAGAAAATTATCAGAGGTTTTACCTGCATTGAAAAAGGAAAGAACGTTCTTTTCACTGTTTAATAACAGCCCTATTTTCGACATACTGTAATCAATAGGTATTTCACTGAACTCGTCAATATTAGCCTATGCCTTATTGCCTCCTTCATAACACAGAGCTCTGATCATCTTCTTCTCTGACTGGGATTTCTGAATCACTCCCACACTCCACGACGACTTCCGCTTTAATGCTTTATCCCATATCATCACTTCCCAGTAGCACTCCCCTGATCCGAGCCCCTCTTTACTCACAACATGAGGAAATTTAGATTTAGAGTCACTGCATCTTTTATCAAAGGAAACACTTTTACAATCAGTGGACACTTTCAGAGATTCATGGGCTGTTGATGGATCCAGTGTGAGTTTAATCACTGTTGATTAAAACAGATTTAATTTTCATCATAAAGACAAACAGTGAATAGATACAAACACAGAAAAGAGACTGAGGATTGATGTACCTCTTAATCTGGATCTAAAAGATTCTTCAGTCGATTGTTGGGGTTCACGTGATAAACTGATGCCTGTTAAGAGACACACGAAATAAATAATAAATCTATTTTACAAAATGTTGCCCTTACACGGGATTCCGTTGTCAAATTCCACTTTTATTTTGTGGAAATGTAATAAAGAAATAACTATAAATTCAATATAGAAGCTAGTTTTTAAGCTACGCTTAATTATATGGTGATTCTAATGATAATTACACTATAAACAGTTTTTATCGTTATCGTATAATAATGTCTGGAGTAAATCATGAGAATCGGCTGTATGATAGAAAAGGAAAAAATGACGAAGTTACTGAACGGTCAGGGCAGGTGATTGAACTGCTGTAATAAAGCTGCTGTAACTCTGTATAACTGTTATAATGTAAGACAACAGGAAGTGACATGTTTTATATGTGTTACATTACATAAACCTTAAACGGATTAAAAGAAGTTAGTCAATTTAATCAATAATAAATAAATATTTTTAGATATTCAAGGCATATTTTATCACATACTTCTCCACATCACATATTTGATTAATGATCCATAATAATGCCTGAAGTAAAGGAAGGTGTGGTTTTAGTGACAGTAATGAGTGTTGTGGTGAATAAAAATAAAACCTTGATTTCTCTGTAGAGTTAAGAGGAAGCGTCTCTGCTGGTAAGGATTCATGAGAATCTGCTGTATGATAGAAAAGGAGGAAAATATTACTAGAAGTTGCTCAAATGTATTATTCAGAGTTTTTGACTGAAGGAATACAGAGAAAACGGAAAAACTCTACCTGCTGCTTTTGCATTTTTATGAGATGAACAGTGCGGGAGGAAACCTGTTCATAGAAATGACTATCATATTATTTTTACAAGTCCAGAATCTGTTTTCCATCATAGAAATATGTAACATGGTATTAGAACAATAAAACACACTTTAGGGTATGTGGTTATTAGAAAGTGTTTTGTTCCTTGTATATCCAATATCTCTAACTTTTTATAGCTGTGAAATACTAATGAATACATCATTTATACCTTTTCTGAATAAAATCAGAACAGTGAAGGTGATGAGGATAATTAAGGACAACACTAGAGTCGAGATGAACGCGTCCCTCCAGAATCCTGCCAGAAGATTAGCATCAGTTAATAAGGTTTTCCAAACACACTGCTGTTAGAGAGCCAGAAAGTGAAAAAAAACAATGAGGTAAACTGTTGTACCTCGGAAAATCATTCCTAATTAGCTTTTATAATGCATCTAATGATCTAATACCATACATTATTCTTAAAGCTGCACTCACATAGTCACACAGTAAAGATGTACCCTTGATGGTAGCACCCCAGCACCAAGGTTTGCAAAAGATAGGTGTATGGTGAGAGATATCTTACCTTTGAGTGGTACAACTCTGCTCTCTCTTATTTGCTGATGGTTAAAACCCACAGTACAGGAGATCCAGTCAGAATCCGACGGAGAGAAAAGCAGCCATGAGCTCAGACTCACCAACCCTTCAGAGTCTGAGAGAGAAAGTAAGATGATCACTTTAACACTTGACACACTGTAATCTGCAGGCTTCATGTGGTTCATTGGTGAGTTTTTAAACCAATTCAGTAGAACATTAATATCTTTGGATACTGAGCTCTCTCTCTACTCTCGGTGTGAAGTACTGTTAGTTCCCACAAATGTTCATGCATTGCTCTGTGTTTATCTGGGTTTCTGCTGTTCTTGTCTGCCCCTTTGGATTTGTCTTCCTTTCGTATGGATTCTGCACATTCTGTTTCTGACACTTCATCACAGAATTAAATTTAAGTTAAATGAATAACATACCAGTGTTGTAATAAGTGTGGCTGTTTGCGAGTTCTCTTCCTGCACTGTCCCTCCAGGTGAGCATGGGTTTGGGTGACCAGCCACCTGACCTACGGGTAACGTTCATCTTTTCTCCTGCTTCATGATATAAGAGGATGGGTGTGGAACCTAATGCTGTGGGAAAACATATTGAGATTAATGGAAAAAGAAACCAGAAAAAAGCAAGAAGTCTACATAGGGTACTATGGATTTTATCGTACCTTTTACCACCAGGGTCACACTGCCCTTCTCATACCAACTGATGCTCTTTACAAAGCATCCTCCATCAACTAATGTGAGGTTCTCTAGTTTCAGAGAGACATTCCCTTTGTCCAGGTCCCCAATCAGAGACACCCTGTTCCTGTTCTGCTCTTCTCCAACGTTCTCCTGGACTTTTTGGTCTTTGTAGAGCAGAACGACGTTTTCATAGAGAATGTTCTTGTACCAGTGAACTTCAAAAGTTCTGGTATTTAAAGCTGGAGAAAGACCACAGGACAGGACGACTGAAGAACCAAACAGAGCTGAGACTGAAGCACTGGGGATGACGAGGGTGAACTCTGATAGAGAGAACAGAAACAGAACAAGTACAAGACACCATTACAGCTGATGTTACTGAATGTGACTTATAATAAACACTCTCCTGAGGGCTCAATGATCAAGATTGGTGACAATGGAACTTCATAACCTTCTAATCAGTAGTTCAAAGCTTTTAACATTGAGCTTTCACCTTCAAATTGTTCCTCTAATTGTTTAACAGCAATCAATGCAAACATCCTGCTGGACCCTGGGTCTCATTTATCATACTGGATAACAATTTATGTTTTATTTATTTGTAAATAAACTGCAGTAGCATTTATTGAAATGCTGCATCATAGCTTATAGAATGGAATTCACGTTCAAGTCAGGGATTGTTTAATTAGATGAATTTATCTGAATTCAACATTTTATAAGTTTCAAACACAATCTAGCCATGGGGTCACAGTCCAGTGACTTCTGTGCCGGTCCCAAGCCTGGATAAATAGAGAGGGTTGCGTCAGGAAGGGCATCCGGCGTAAAACATTGCCAAATTTAACCATGCGAATCGTCAGTACTCTGAATTTCATACCGGATCGGTCGAGGCCCGGATTAACAATGACCGCCATTGGTGCCATTGACCTATAGGGTGCTGGTGGAAATTGGGCTACTGTTGGTCGAAGAAGTAGAGGAGGGAGGAGAGTGTGTAGACAGAGAGAGAAGAGGAAAGGTAAGAGTGTAGGACTGAGAATAGGACCTCTGAATGTTGGTACTATGACAGGGAAAGGTAGAGAGCTGGCTGATATGATGGAGAGAAGGAAGGTGGATATACTGTGTGTACAGGAGACCAGGTGGAAGGGTAGCAAGGCTCGTAGTATAGGAGCAGAATTCAAGCTGTTTTATTATGGTGTAGATAGTAACAGAAATGGGGTAGGTGTGGTCCTGAAGGAGGAGTTTGTGAGGAATGTTCTGGAGGTGAAGAGAGTGTCAGACAGGGTGATGAGACTGAAGTTAGAGGTTGAAGGGGTGATGTTGAATGTTGTTAGTGGTTATGCCCCACAGGTAGGTTGTGAGTTAGAGGAGAAAGAGAGATTCTGGGGTGAATTAGATGAAGTGATAGAGAGTATTCCCACGGGAGAGAGAGTGGTGATAGGAGCAGATTTTAATGGACATGTTGGTGAGGGGAACACAGGTGATGAGGAGGTGATGGGCAAGTTTGGAGTTAAGGAAAGGAACCTTGAAGGACAGATGGTAGTGGACTTTGCTAAGAGGATGGACATGGCTGTGGTTAACACTTATTTTCAGAAGAGGGAGGAGCATAGAGTGACTTACAAGAGTGGAGGTAGGAGCACACAGGTAGACTACATCCTATGTAGAAGAGGCAATCTGAAAGAGATTAGTGTCTGTAAAGTGGTAGTGGGAGAGAGTGTAGCCAGACAGCATAGGATGGTGGTGTGGAGGATGACTTTGATGGTCTGTAAGAGGTCAAAGATAGAGATGGAGAAGAAAACCAAGTGGTGGAAGCTGAAAAAGGAGGAATGTTGTGAGGAATTTAGACAGAAGTTGAGGCAGGCTCTGGGTGGGCAGGTAGTGCTGCCAGATGACTGGGAAACTACAGCAGAAGTGATCAGGGAGACAGGAAGAAAGGTGCTGGGTGTGTCATCTGGAAGGAGGAAAGAAGACAAGGAGACTTGGTGCTGAAATGAGGAAGTTCAGGATAGTTTTCAGAGGAAGAGGTTAGCTAAGAAGAAGTGGGACATGGACAGGACTGAAGAGAATACCATGAGTTACAGTGCAGAGTGAAGAGGAGGGGTCGCCATGTAGTAGTGGTGTGTATGTGTAGTGCACATGTTCTCCCCGTGTACTCCGGTTTCCTCCCCCAGTCCAAAGACATGCGCTGTAGCTTGATTGGCATCTCTGAAAAATTGTCCATAGCGTGTGAGTGTGTGTGATGTGTGTGTGATTGGGCCCTGCGATAGACTGGCATCCTGTCAGGGTGTACCCTGCCTTGTGCCTGTAGTCTCCTGGGATAGGCTCCAGGTTCCCTGTGACCCAGTAGAAGGATAAGCAGGTATAGAGAATAGATGGATGGAAGTATTGAATACTTAAAAATATATAACAAACATGCAATATCTTTAATTTTCGATAAATTAAATTAATTGAGCTTATTTATTATTAACAAAAAAAAGTATATTCAGATAAATAATTTTGGGTTAATTTGAGTTAATCTGTCCTATCTATCTATCTATCTATCTATCTATCTATCTATCTATCTATCTATCTATCTATCTATCTATCTGTATGTAAAGAATGAATTCAAATTAAAGGTTATAACAGTAAAAACATAAATAAGGGGTCATTAGTAAGAAGGTAAATAAAGTTTCTGTTGTGAACAGATTCGTCCTCGACAGAACAGTGAAGTGAGACAAGAGACAGTTCTGTAAAACTCAATTTAATAAAACAGAATCCATAACAACATAAAATCACAGCATCATAACAAGCAAATGTACAGCATTAAACACTGATTAAAAAAATAAAACATGATGAGACAATGCAATAATTATTCTGCGTTCTGATCCACGAACATTTAACATGAACATTTCAGATGGAACAGTCATCTGTTCCATCTGAAATCTCCAGCAGGAGCGTAACCCAAATCTGAATCTGTTAGACTTGTTGAGATGTCGAGTGTGAAAACGTTCCTCTGATTTCTTTTGATTTTATTTTACACACAGGAAGTTGTAGCTGCTGAACAGGAAATCAATCCTCTGGCTGTTCTGCACTTTTTTAGCTGATTTTTCATGTTCATGTTAATTTAGAATTCTAATAGAATACACATCTTTCACTCCTGGACTGAACAACGCAAAATATGTGCCATGTGGAATGTTATGAAATGCACAGAGAAAATTATCAGAGGCTTTATCTGCATTGAAAAAGAAAAGAACGTTCTTTTCACTGTTTAATATCAGCCCTGATTTCTGCATGTTGTTATCAAAGGGTATTTCACTGAACTGATCAGTATTAGCCTATGCCTTATTGCCTCCTTCATAACACAGAGCTCTGATGGTCTTCTCTGACTGGGATTTCTGAATCACTCCCACACTCCACGACGACTTCCGCTCTTGAGTTAATGGTCTTTCCCATATCGTCACTTCCCAGTAGCACTCCCCTGATCCGAGCTCCTCTTTACTCACAACATGAGGAAATTTAGATGTAGAGTCACTGCAGCTTTTTTTTAAAAAAAACACACTTTTACAATTGTCAGGAACAGCTGGACAGTTCCCTGCCAGGCCCAGAGAGGGCGCTGGCAGGTGAACCTTGGAAGCCTGCTTCTTTGTGTGTCTTTTGTTACGCCCTTCCTATGGTTCCTATCCTGATTGTCACCTGTATCCCATTAGCCCTAATGTCTACCCCTATAAATAGGGATCCTTGTGTTTGTGTCCTGGTCCATGATTGTTATCTGCACCGTGGTTTCTGTTGGGGTTTTGTTTGCTAGGTTCCATGTCCAAGCTAAGGTCTAGGTTTTGTTTAGTTTAGTTAACCACGCCATGTCTAGTGTTACGTTTGTTTCCCTATGTCGCGTCTTAAATGTAATAAAAGCAGTGCTTCGCTGAATCCTGCGCATGGGTCTCATTACACCGTGTGCTGGCGTGTGCACACACACCACGGGCGTCTGGGGTCGAGCCCCGCATAGGGCGGGGGTCCCAGACGTTACAACAATCAGTGGACACTTTCAGAGATTCATGAGCTGATCCAGTGTGAGATTATTCACTGTTGATTAAAAAAAAAAACATTGAGATTTAATTGGATTGAGGATTGATGTACCTCTTAATCTGGATCTAAAAGATGCTTCAGGAGGTTCAAATGATAAACTGATACCTGTGAAGAGACACGACATAAATAATAAATAAATAATAAAATATATTTTAAAAATGTCAACATGCTTTTTCACAGTATTCTGTTGACAAATGCTATTTTTATTAAAATTTAATATAATAATATAAAACGAATTTAAATATAATAAAGAAGCACAGTGATTCTAATAACATGTAATTACACTAGAAAGTTTTTATTGTTATATTAATCTCTGGAGTAAACTGAAGACTGAAGTAAACCTTGATCCATCTTCTCTGTAGCATTAAGAGGAAGCGTCTCCGCTGGTAAGGATTCGTGAGAATCACCTGTATGACAGAAAAAGAGGAGTTAATAAACAGTCAGGCAGGTGAAGGAATGTTTATAACTGCTGTAAAAAAAAAAAAAGCTGTTATAACTGTTTATATTTGCTTTAATGTAAGAAAACAGGAAGTGACTTGTTTCATGGGTTTTCTTTATCATGAAGTTTAACTATAAATGAGTTTTGAAGTTTGTCATTCTGGTGTCAATTTTTAATAAATAAATATTTATAATTCATTGCATATTATTTATTTATTATCACTTATTTCATTAATGATCCATAGAAATGATTGATGTAAATGAAGGTGTGGTTATAATGAGTATCTTTTGAGTCGTTATGAATAAAAATGACCTTGAGTCATGTTCTCTGTAGCATTAAGAAGAAACGTCTTCGACAACAAGGAATCTGCTGTATGACAGAAAAGAAGATAAAATAATACTAATATTACTAGAAGTTATATGTGGTTTTTATCATTGTCAAATAATAATGTTTGGAATAAACTGAAGACTGAAGTAAACCCTGATTCATCTTCTCTGTAGCTTTACAACAAAAGCATCTCTGCTGGTAAGGATTCATGAGAATCTGTTGTTTCACAGAAAAAGAGGAAAAACCTACTAGTTACTAAACAGTCAGGGCAGGTGAGTGAATGTTTATAACTGCTGTAACTGTTTATAACTATTATAATGTAAGAAAACAGGAAGTGACTTGTTGCATATGTGTTACGTAACATAAACTTAAACTATAAATGGATAAAAAAAAAGGTTTTTAATAAATAAATGATTGTAATTCATGGCATATTTTAGCACGTACTTTACATCATTATAAATAAAAATGACCTTGAGTCATCTTCTCTTTAGCATTAAGAGGAAGCGTCTCTGACTGTAAGGATTCATGAAAATTTGCTGTATGACAGAAAAGAAAGAAAATATTATTGGAAATTACTAAAACGCATCAGTCATAGTTTTTTTTCGGTAGTATACAGAGGTAATGGACAAACTCTACCTGCTGCTTTTTAAGATGAACAGTGCGGGGGGGAAACCTGTTTATAGAAATGACAGGGCAGACAGTCTGGTGAGGGAATGACTGTTTATACCTGCTATAATGTAAGAAGACAGGAAGTGACGTGTTTCACATGGGTGTTATATAAACATAAAGCTCTAACTATAAATGGATAAAAAAGATGTTTGTCCATCCTGTGTCATTTTTAGTGAAGAAATATTTGTAATTCAGGCCATATTGTTATTGTATTAGAAAAATAACACACTGTTATTAGAAATTTGTTATTAGAAAGTGTTTTGTTCCTTGTATAACCAATGTCCCTAACTTTTTACAGCTGTGAGATACTAATGAATACGTCATTAATACCTTTTCTGAATAAAATCAGAACAGTGAAGGTGATGAGGATAATTAACAACAGCACTAGAGTCGAGATGAACGCGTCCCTCCAGAATCCTGCCAGAAGATTAGCATCAGTTAATAAGGTTTTCACACACTGCTGTTTGACAGCCAGAAAGTAAAAAAAAAAAACAGTGTAACTGTTGTAAACCTCAGAAAATTATTCCTAATTAGCTTTTATAATAAAGGTACATCACTGCTCTCTCAATGTCTTATGATGTACCTTAAATTTATTTTTAGAAATACACTCACATACTCACACAGTAAAGCTGTACCCTTGATTTTACTACTCCAGCACCAAGGTTTGCACAAGATAAGTGTATAATGAGAGATATCTTACCTTTGAGTGGTACAATTCTTCTCTCTCTTATTTCCTGATGGTTAAAACCCACAGCACAGGAGATCCAGTCAGAGTCCGATGGAGAGAAAAGCAGCCATGAGCTCAGACTCACCAACCCTTCAGAGTCTGAGAGAGAAAGAAGGAGAATCGCTTTAACACTTAACACACTGTAATCTGCAGGATTCATGTGGTTCGTTGGTGAGATTTCTAACCAATTCCATAGAACATTAAGACTTTTGAATATTGAACCAATTCTGGGTTACATCCAGGTTTTGTGGCGAGCATGTGACTGGAAAAGCTAATACATGAGAGGAAGGTCTGGCCACAACCCCTGGTCTGGGATGGAGTTGAGGTGGTGGCAGGTCCTTGATCCTTCCTTCTGTGGTGCTTATCTGCTCATGTTGCTATACAGGAGGATCTGCCACCACAGGTTTGGATTGAATGCAGAGTTTGTCCACTCATTAGGGTTTATGTTACATGTGTTGAGGGCTGTCTTTAGACAGTCTTTGTACCCTTTCTTTGGTGCACCTCTGTCCCGTTGGCCAGATAACAGTTCTCAGAAAAGAGGCAGTCTGTTATCTTCCATCCTGCAAACATGGCCAACCCAGATTTGTTGGGATTTCAGCAGCAGAGCCTTGATGCTAGTGAGCTCAGCCTGTTGTAGAACCTCAACATCAAAGTCTCTCCAGTGCATGTTGATGATGGAGCGAGGGCAGCGGTGATGGAATTGCTCAAGGAGATGGAGGTGTTTGTGGTAGATGACCCAGGTCTCTGAGCCATATAGAAGTGTGGATAGAACTACAGCCCTGTATACGTTGATCTTGGTGGCTCTAGTTAGATGTCTGTTGTTACACAGGTGGTTATCAATCTCTTTGTCAATCTTAGCATCTGAAGATATGACTGAACCTAGTTAGGTGAACTGGTGGACTGTCTTCAGCTCTGTATCTCCAATAAGTATGCTTGAAGAGTGGGGAAGGTCCCTTGGTGATGGTTGGTGCAGAACTTCATTCTTCTTTAGGCTTACCTCTAGCCCAAATGGCCTGGCTGCATTGGTGAAACATGATACAAGATGCTGAAGAGCTCTCTTATCAGCTGTTCATGGACTTTTGTGTAAGACTGGAGACATCTGAGGTTGAACAGGCTGCTGTCAAAGCCATAATGGATGTAGATGGCATCTTCCACATCTATGTCTGTTATGGTCTGCTTAAGCATCATGCTGAAAAGATGCTGAAGAGTTTAGCAGCAAGGGCACAGCCTTGTTTGATGCCATTGTCAATGCGGAGAGGTTCTGAAAGGCCAAAGCACAAACAGGTTTTGAGAAGAATCCTGGAAAGGACCTTTCCAGCTATTGAGAGCAGAGTAATACCCCTATAGTTTGAGCAGTCAGATTTCTCTCTCTTATTCTTGTACAGGGTGATGATGACTACATCATGAAAGTCTTGGGTTAGTCTGCCATGGGACCAGCAACACAGCTTGGAGTGCAGGGCTTCTCCCCTGTGTTTCCAGATCTCTGCTGGTATACCGTCTCCACCTGCTGCTTTGCCACTCTTTAGCTGGTGTTTAGCCTTCACTGTTTCTTCACTGGAGGGGCGCTTTTATTGGAGAGTGCTGCAGGGATGCCTGAATTCATTTAATCTTCTGGTGCAGTTATGCTGGGCTAGGTGGGCTTTCTTTTGGTGAAACCAAGGATATTACCTGATGTTTGTAGGATAGCTTTCTTCATATTGATCCAAATTGCTTCTGGATAATTGTTTTCCAAACAGGTCTCAGCCTCATGTTTGGATTGTAGAATGGGCTGGAAGGTTGATATTTAACTTTTTCCTGGGGGGACCACCCTTCTTTGGTTTAGGTTTGAGTTGGAGACATAGTTTGCTTCAAACAAGTCTGTGATCAGTGTGGCATTCGGCACTGGGCATCCCGCTGGTGTGTAAGACATCACTGAGGTCTTGCTGGAACACTAGTGTGTAGTCAATTAAGTGCCAGTGTTTTGATTGAGGATGCATCCAGGTTGTTTTCAGACTGCTCTTTTGCTGGAATATTGTGTTTTGCGAACAGGGTAAGTAGGGGGTCGAGCTTTGTTTAGGCCACATTTTCTAAGCCTCTCTCCATGTGGAGCAAGCCTTGCTCTCCTTAAATAAGCCTGCTTGGGCTTTCAGGGTGTGCTGAATGATACTGTCAACATCAAGCAACCGATATACTGAACCACCTGTATGCAGGATTGGAACTTTGGCTGCCAGTGGCATCTTCCACTTGCCGTCCTGGCCCCTTTGCCATTGATACAGCGTTTGGGTTGATGGTGGTCTTGGATGTGCATCTGTCCTTCAAGCCGGTGCGGTGGAGGTTTAAGGTGGAGTACAGTCTGCGCAAAAATGGCCCCACCATATACGCCAAGGTTCATCTGCCATTGCACAGCGAGCTCAGATGGTGACAGTGAGATCCTTAGATGTAGGTTTGGAGTCAGTGTTTCCCTCTCCTAGACTGGTTGTCAACCCAGTCCCACTATTCAACCCATTGCTGAGGTACTCCAGCTCCGGGTTTTTGTGCTCAGTGTTGACTCCCAAAGCCTTCCTGTGAGTGGGTATGGATGCAAGGCAGCGTTTGTTTGAAGTAAGAGTTTTCCTTCTCCAGATTTTCTGTCAGGGTTTACTCCCTTAGGCCCTAAAAGAGCCTGATATGCAAGGCAGCAGGTGACTGGAATGGTAAGTGCCAGAGCATATCCACATCCCGGTGGGTCATGCACACTATACCTCTAGGGCTCCAACCTGCTCCGAGATCCCCTCACAGCTTAGCCTGTGGCTTCAAGATACCCAGTTTAACATGGTGTGCCAAGGGGAGGTACTCTGAGAGTCTTGACTGGCAGTCCAATAAAACCACCAGGAATGGATTTATGCATTTGGCCTTTCTTTTCACTCCAAGGAGCTAGATGGCGTTTGCAGCTGGAAGCGAGAAGACTAAGCAACTACACTACACTAGGCTACAACACTACAGACTGCAAGCCCTGTGAGCAGCAGACAGCATCCCCCTAGAACAGGATTTATTCCCTTTCCTTCTCAAGACCCGAACCATGAAGAGCTATATTGAGAAGGCTGTAGCCGCAGAGTACATTCAACCTTCAACATTACCTGCTGCTGCAGGATTTTTCTTTATGGAGACAAAAGATGACAACCATAGACCATGCATTGACTATTGTGGACAGACTATCACTGTCTGCTACCCCTGCCGCCCTGCCACTGGTTCCACCAGTCTTAAAACAACTCTGGGAGGTGCACATCTTCACCAAACTGGACTTAAGGTTTGCCTAAAACCTCATTTTGATAAAGAAGGGAGACCAATGGAAAACCACCTTCTATACCACGATTGGGCACTGTCAGTACCTGCCATGTATGGTATTATGCCATATGGTCTCACAAATGTGCCCACAGTTTTCCAAGCCTTTGTCAATAAAATCTTCAAGATCTTGGTGAATCGTTATTTTATCATTTACAGTGATGTCATATTGATCTATTAAGCAACCATGAAGGCCTATGTGTGTTATGTACACACCATGCTCTCCCATATACTATAAGAACTTCAAACAAAGAATCTCAACCCTTGACAAGCTAGACGGGCATTATTCTTTACTTGGTACAAGGCCAACGCCCTCTCCTGCCATCATGACCCTGTAAAACAGCCCCTAGTCCCTGAACCAGTGCCCCCCTCCATTGTTGTCACTCCCATAATGGAGGAGATCCAGCGAGCACAGCAAAGGGGACCCCCATCTGCAGAATGCCCACAATCCAAAGTATGCAAACCCATCTGCTTTCAATCTTTCAAACTTTCCAATGGATCTATACATCCTGCAGCTCTGGTCACCCTGGCATGCCAAGAACTACTGCACTGGTGCAGAGCACCTTCTGGCCTTCCCTGGCCTGGGATGTGTAAAGGTGTGCCAAGGCCTGTACTTTCTGAACTCAGTCCAAAGCATCCCATCAACTGCCTGCTGGACTGCTGGTGGCTCTGCTTATGCCACAGCACCCATGGTCACACATTGCTTTTGACTTTCTGAGCTCCCATGGATACATGTTTTCCGCAATTTATGGCCTACATAATGACATTGTGTCAGACAGAGGTATCCAGTTCACCTCTCGAGTATGGAAAGCGCTCTGTGAACACCTGGGCATAAACATAGGCTTCACATCAGGCTATCATCCACAGTCCAATGGTCAAGCTGAGTGTTTAAACCAAGACCTCGGCCGGTACCTGAAATCCTATTGCAGCCAAGAACAGCAGCTCAGGAGCAAGTTTCACCTATGGGCCGAATATGCCCAGAAGTCGCTTACCCACTCCTCCATGGGCATTTACCTTCAACAACCTCCCCCCATGGAAACATGCAGATTACTCAGCTCACCTAAAAATATAATGTACAGTTAAAGTGTAAAGAAGAGCCATCAAAATACTGGATTCCATTCCAGTGTCCTTTATTATGTGCAATTGGTGGATCTCTAAAGTCCAGGTCCGTCATGCATGCTGTCATGAATTAGCTCTTCATTTTAGTTATGCTCTCATAACTAGATCTGGTGTCAATCAGACGGAAACAAGAAACTTGGACTTAATCTAGATGTACATCCAGATTTCTAGAAATCATCTGTTTGTGACCATGTCTGTTCTAAAAATTGCTACTCAAATTGAATTGAATTCAAATGAATAACGTACCAGTGTTGTAGTAAGTGTGGCTGTTTGTGAGTTCTCCAGGTGAGCGTGGGTTTGGGTGACCATCCACCTTACGTACACGTAACATTCATCTTTTCTCCTGCTTCATGATATAAGAGGATGGGTGTGGAACCTAATGCTGTGTAAAACATATCGAGTTTAATGGAAAAAGAAACCAGAAAAAGGTAATAAATCTAAACAGGATACTATATGAGAAGACATACAAGCATCTAAGTTCCTTACAGGTACTGCATTCATTATTCAGTAAATCAGTATAAATGTGCAGTTACCAATTAGTGCTAAAAAGAGGTGCTTGCTAGTACCATCTCATCTCTATAAAGTTACTGTTTATGGATTTTATCGTACCTTTTACCACCAGGGTCATACTGCCCTACTCATACCAACTGATGCTCTTTACATAGCAGAAATATTTTCCTCCATCAACTAATGTGAGGTTGTCTAGTCTCAGAGAAATGTTCCCTTTGTCCAGGTCCCCAATCAGAGACACCCTGCTCCTGTTCTGGTCTTCTCCAATGTTCTCCTGGACATTTTGGTCTTTGTAGAGCAGAACTAGGTTTTCATAGAGAATGTTCTTGTACCAGTGAACTTCAAAAGTTCTGGTATTTAAAGCTGGAGAAAGACCACAGGACAGGAGGACTGAAGAACCAAACAGAGCTGAGACTGAAGCACTGGGGATGACGAGGGTGAACTCTGATAGAGAGAACAGAAACAGAACAAGTACAAGACACCATTACGGCTGATGTTACTGAATGTGACTTATAATAAACCCTCTCCTGAGGGTTCAGTGATCAATCCGTGGGCAGATCAGTGACAATGGAACAAATTTCAAACACACAGACCAGGTATATGGGAATCTCTCTGCTAATAAGTAGACATACTCTATCTACTGTACCTACCTGCTGCTGAACAGGCTAGAACAGATGCGATGCAGATCAGTAACATGGTGTTCTGTTTAAGGTATAAACACTGAGTTAATGTGAAGTCTGTGTAATTCCATGTGTAACAACAATATGATTTAAACAAAAATAATAATAATAATAATAATAATAATAATAATAATAATAATAATAATAATAATAATAATAATTGAAAATCAAAAGCTTTATCAAAAATCCAACAGAAAATGCATAAATGAAATCAATATGTATCATTTATATAGCATGTATATTTATGTATAACACCATATTGAAAGAATAATAAGAAAATAAAGGGTTTTATAAACTGATTTCACACTGTTTCCTTTTGTAGTTACATGTTTACACATTAATATCTTATAATATTTTTATTTTATCAGAATATAACTTCTGCCTCTTACCTTGTCCGTTTATCCTCTGCACCGTGTCCTTCATATCTCAGAAGAAACAGGAAGTGACGTGATGATAAACTGGTCTTGCAGCTTCACAGCACAGGTGTGTTTACAGGACAGGACACCATTTTTAATATAATTGTTTACACATGACAGACAAACTAACTTAGTTGCTTTCATTTCCCAGAGTTACTTTAATTTTCCAGAGATGCTAACCAGGATAAAGCAGTTACTGAATATGATGCTACATGATGGAAAAGTTTCCAGAAATAAACGTAATCAAAGTAAAAAAAAAAGAAAAAAGTTTGATATGAAATACACGCCGTGGATCAGTTTTCATTTGTCACGTGCCGAAAACGTTACGCACCGCAGTCATGCAAAACATAAGCAATTTCAAAGTAATAAGCATAAGCAAAGTAATAGTATTTGAATATTTTCACCTACATGTTATATTATATTATCACTCTTCTCACTGTTTTTCTGTAAATAACCAGTGCAATATTTTGTAAATATCAACCTTTTTAAATCACAGAAAAATACTATGCTTTTTAAAATTATGCTTCTTAATAACCTGTCTGCATTGTATCCCAGTCACATGTTACATCTTTCTGAACCATTCACAGTATTTGGGTTAATGGCACATCTGTATAACACAGATTATTGCAGTTTATTCTGCACTTTATCATTACTGTGGCTTCAATTTCCTTTTATTACTAGTACTGTTCTTGTTTATATATTCTATATTTATCTATATTTTAAATATATTTCTTATATTTAAACTGTATTTTTATTATCTTTATTATTATTATTATTATTATTATTTTTATTTTTATTTATTTATTTATTTTTATTTATATTAGTATGCCCTTCATGCTGCTCACATGCCTTTAATTGCCCCTTGGGGACAAATAAACTTTTTTGAATTGAATTGAATTGTATTAGTATTAATTGGTGTGATATCCAACTGTGGCCACAAGGTGGGGGAAGAAACCTGACAAAAGTTAACAGTAAGGATTATGTGGTTCTTTCCTGGGTGTGTGCATTCACTCACAAACACACACACACACACACACACACACTATGTTGTCAGAGTAATCTATTTGAGTAATCAAAGCAAATTCTACCTCTTTTATTGATCATGTGTTTATTTACTTATGTTCTATTTTGTTAAACTAATAAACTACATGTTGCTCTTTTCCCTGTACACAAATAATTTGGTTAATTGAATGAAATGAAATGTTCATCCGAGTGTTGTGTCTTTTCTGTGTTTTTAGCTGCGAATCACTGCAGTATGTCCCTCCGGTGACGTTTCATTAACGAGTGTGTGTGTGTGTTTGTGTGTGATCTATCTATCTATCTATCTATCTATCTATCTATCTATCTATCTATCTATCTATCTATCTATCTATCTATCTATCTATCTGTATGTAAAGAATGAAGTAAAATAAAATGTTATAACAGTAAATGCATAAATATGGGGTCATTAGTAAGAAGGTAAATAAAGTTTCTGTTGTGAACAGATTCGTCCTTCTACAGAACAGTGAAGTGAGACAGGAGACAGTTCTGTAAAACTCAATTTAATAAAACAGAATCCATAACAACATAAAATCACAGCATCATAACAAGCAAATGTACAGCATTAAACACTGCTTTAAAAATATTTTTAATACATGATCAGACAGTGCAGTAATTATTCTGTTCTCTGATCCACAAGGATTTGACTTGAGCATGGCTGTGAACAACACACCAGTCATCTGTTCTATCTGAAATCTCCAGCAGGAGCGTAACCCAAAGCTGAATCTGTTGGACTTGTTGAGATGTCGAGTGTGAAAAAGTTCCTCTGATTTGATTCAGATTTTATTTACACACAGGAAGTTGTAGCTGCTGAACAGGAAATCAATCCTCTGGCTGTTCTGCACTTTTTCTATCATGTTCATGTTAATTTATAATTTTGATATGACACATCTTTCACTCCTGGACTGGACAACGCAAAATATGTGTCATGTGGAATGTTACGGAATGCACAGAGAAAATTATCAGAGGTTTTACCTGCATTGAAAAAGGAAAGAACGTTCTTTTCACTGTTTAATAACAGCCCTATTTTCGACATACTGTAATCAATAGGTATTTCACTGAACTCGTCAATATTAGCCTATGCCTTATTGCCTCCTTCATAACACAGAGCTCTGATCATCTTCTTCTCTGACTGGGATTTCTGAATCACTCCCACACTCCACGACGACTTCCGCTTTAATGCTTTATCCCATATCATCACTTCCCAGTAGCACTCCCCTGATCCGAGCCCCTCTTTACTCACAACATGAGGAAATTTAGATTTAGAGTCACTGCATCTTTTATCAAAGGAAACACTTTTACAATCAGTGGACACTTTCAGAGATTCATGGGCTGTTGATGGATCCAGTGTGAGTTTAATCACTGTTGATTAAAAGAACATTGAGATTTAATTTTCATCATAAAGACAAACAGTGAATAGATACAAACACAGAAAAGAGACTGAGGATTGATGTACCTCTTAATCTGGATCTAAAAGATTCTTCAGTCGATTGTTGGGGTTCACGTGATAAACTGATACCTGTTAAGAGACACATGAAATAAATAATAAATAAATGTAAGTGCCTTTACATGGTATTCCGTTGTCAAATTCCATTTTTGTTTTGTAGTAATTCAATAAAGAAATAACTTTTAATACAATAACGAAGCTTCATTTATTTTTATGGTGATTCTAATGATAATTACACTATAAACAGCTTTTATCATTGTCATATAATAATATAAACCATAGAAATTATTGAAGTAAATGAAGGTGTGGTTTTAAAGAGAATCCTTAGAGTCGTTATGAATAAAAATGACCTTGATTCATTTTCTCTGAAACGTTAAGAGGAAGCGTCTCTGCCGGTAAGGATTCATGAGAATCTGCTGTATGATAGAAAAGAAAGAAAACGTTACTAGAAGTTACTAAAATGCATTATTCAGAGTTTTTCCTAAAGGAATACAGAGGAAACGGAAAAACTCTACCTGCTGCTTTTGCATTTTTATGAGATGAACAGTGCGGGAGGAAACCTGTTCATAGAAATGACAGGGCAGACAGTCTGGTGAGGGAATGACTGTTTATAGCTGCTATAATGTAAGAAGACAGGAAGGGACGTGTTTCATGGGCGATAGATAACCTGAAACTGTAACTATAAATGGATAAAATAAGACATTCCTGTGTCATTTTTAATAAGCAAATATTTGTAATTCTGGGCATGTTGTAATTTATAAGAAGAATAAAACACTTCATGCTATTATTAGAAATTTACAAGACTTTTGTTGCTTGTATATCCAATATCCCTAACTTTTTATATCTTTTAAATACTAATAAATATGTCATTTATACCTTTTCTGAATAAAATCAGCAGAACAGTGAAGGTGATGAGGATAATTAAGGACAACACTAGAGTTGAGATGAACGCGTCCCTCCAGAATCCTGAAAGAAGATTAGCATCAGTTAATAAGGTTTTCCAAACACACTGCTGTTAGAGAGCCAGAAAGTGAAAAAAAAAACTTTCAGAAATATCTTTCGTTGGCATGAAACCATCATTTAGTGAATCTCTATTACCAGGGAAAATGCTTACGTAGCTTTGATAATAAAGGTACATCACTGCTCATTATTTTTAAAGCTACACTCGCGTAGTGACAGATGTACCCTTGCTGAAACCACCCTAGCAACCAGGAAAGTTTGCACAAGATAGGTTTATAGTAAGAGATATCTTACCTTTGAGTGGTAAAATTCTGCTCTCTCTTATTTCCTGATGGTTAAAACCTACAGGACAGGAGATCCAGTCTGATTCAGGTGGAGAGAAAAGCAGCCATGAGCTCACACTCACCAACCCTTCAGAGTCTGGGAGAGAAAGAAGGAGCATCACTTTAACGCTTCACACGCTGTAATCCGTGGGCTTCATGTGGTTTGCTAGTAGTAGAGCCTTTGATAGTGAGCTGGTCTCCATGGAGTGAAACTAAATTGGTATCATGCATATGAAGTGAAAAATAGGTGTAAAAAACCCACCTGCTGTTCACCCGACACACCACCAGAGGGACCCTTCCCCTGAATACTAATCTGTTTCCGGTGTTAAGGTTACTTCAGGGTTCATGGATTTAAATGGCATGCTAGCCAGATGTCAGTGAAAAGTATTAACAATCTATTGCATACTGAGATGTTTTGTTGTTTGATTTTCGTGTATAACCTTATTCTGCTTTCTCTGTACTTGCTCTGTTTTGTTTTATGATTTGGATTGTTTGCCATTGTTTCACCTATCATCTGTGGCTTTCACCACAGTCTTGAATCCTTTCATGCTTCACTTCTGAAGCCAGCTCATGCCTCATCTGCCATGACAAGCTTTGACAACAACCCACTACCACTTGACATCAAAGGATCACCAGCCTATCTGGTTTGTGAAATCCTGGACTCCCGTAGAATGAGAGTTCCTGGTAGACTGGAAAAAGTACAGCTCTGAAAGATCATAGGTCCCAATCAGCAACATCTTGCATTCCCTCCATCCCTCCCTACCTTAACTCTGATTTCCATTAGATGTACCCAGATCGCTCTGCACCAAGACCTTGGGGAAGGCCTTGAAGGAGAACACCTAGAGGTGTTCCTAGGGGAGGGGATACTGTAACAAACCCACCTGCTGTTCATCTGCCACACCACCAGAGAGACCCTTCCTCTGAATACTGAACTCTTTCCAATATTAAGGGGACTTATGGGTTTGTGGGAATTTAAACGGCATGCTAGCCAGATGACACATCCCTTGCTTCCGGAAAGCATCTGTTTGTGACCATGTCTGTTCTGAAAAGTGGTATTCTAATCGAATTTAATTCAGTTGAATCACGTACCAGTTCTGTAGTAAATGTGGCTGTTTGTGAGTTTGTTCTCTCCAGGTGACCGTGGGTTTGGGTGACCAGCCGTCTGATGTACAGGTAACGTTCATCTTTTCTGCAGCTTCATGATTTGAAAGGACAGGTGTAGAACCTAGTGCTGTGGTGAACAATCTGAGTTTAATGGAAATAGGAACCAGGAAACATTCATTACTATCTCAGCCCTACAAAGTTGTTGTTTATGGATTTTTTCCATACCATTTACTGCCAGGGTCACACTGCCCTTCTCATACCACTTGATGCTCTTTACAAAGCAGAAATATTCTCCTCCATCGACTAATGTGAGGTTGTCTAGTTTCAGTGAGACGTTCCCTTTGTTCAGTTCCCCAATCAGAGACACTCTGTTCCTGTTCTCCTGGACATTTTGGCCTTTGTAGAGCAGAACCAGGTTTTGACAGAGAACATTCTTGTACCAGCAAACTTCAAAAGTTCTGGCATTTAAAGCTGGAGAAAGACCACAGGACAGAACAACTGAAGAACCCACCAGAGCTGAGACTGAAGCACTGGGGATGACGATGGAGAACTCTGAGTGAGAGAACAGAGACAAGACCAAGGGTTCAGTGATCCAACCGTGGTCAGATTGGTGATGATGGAACTTTCTAACCTTTTGATCAGAAATCCAAAGCCTTAATGTCTGAGCTTTCACTTTCAAATTGTTCATCTACGTGTTCAACAGCAATCAGTGCAAATAATCTCAAATCACTTCTGGACCCTGGGCCTCATCTATCACACAGGAGAACAATCAATGTTTTATTTATTTGTAAATAAACTTCAGGATCATTTGTTCTTGAAACCTCTGGAATTTTACTAATGATTGTGACTCATTTCAAACACACAGACCAGATATATGGGAATCTCTCTGTTAATATATAGACATACTGTATCTACCTGCTGCTGAACAGGCGAGAACAGATGCGATGCAGATCAGTAACATGGCTGAAGATCATAAAAAACAAATCATTAACTTTTTACAACAGTCTTCTTTCGGTGTTCTGTTAATGTATAAATACTGAGTTACTGTGAGGTCTGTTATTAAATAATAATAATAATAATAATAATAATAATAATAATAATAATAATAATATTGATGATGATACAATCCAACAGGAAATGCATTAACAAAATCTATTTGTATAATATTAAATTAAACATGTATGTATATCATCATATTGAAAGCATACTGAGAAAATAAAGATGTTTTTTAACTGATTTCACACTGATAACTTTTCTAGTTACATGTTTATGCATTAATATCTTGATATTTATTTTATCAGAATATATCCGCTGTTTCTTACCTTGTCCATTTATCCTCTGCACCGTTTCCTTCGTAGCTCAGTGCACTTTGTTCAGAAGACACAGGAAGTGATGTGATGATAAACTGGTTTGCAGCTTTACAGCACAGGTGTGTGTACAGGACAGGAAACTTTTAATATAATTGTTTATACATGACAGACAACTAATTTAGTTGCTTTCATTTCATTTCATGCTGACCAGGATAAAGCAGTTACTGAGAATGTGAGAATGCTTCAGCACATGATGGAGACGTTTCCAGAAATACACTTAATCACAGTGGGAGAATAAATGAATAAATAAATAAATAAATAAATAAATAAATAAATAAATAATAGTTATTATTATTATTATTATTATTATTATTATTATTATTATTATTATTATTATTAATTGTTGTGAGATCCAACTGTGTCCACAAGGTGGGGGAAGAAACCTGACAAAAGTGAACAGTAAGGACACACACACACACACACACACACACACACACACCCTCAACGTTGTCAGAATGATCTATTTGAGAGATGAACACAAAAAACCTCTGGACTAAAAGAACTTTTTTTTTAAATTGATATTTTTATGTAACTTATTTATTGATCATGTGTTTATTTACTTATATTCTATTCTGTTGAATTCTCTTTTTTCCCTGGTTGCATGATTAAGCTCGGAATGAATTATTTTTGCTTGTTTAATATAATATAATATATAAATTATATTATATAATTATTTGCAAAAACATTAAAATCCTCGTTCTGCCTCTTAAACCCCTTTGTTTACACGTTATTTATTTATTTTTTCAGGATTTGTTTACTCCTCTGCTGTGACTCCACCCCCTTCCCTATGAAATGGGCTGCTCCGCTCTCAGCTGTCACGCGCACTGCACACACACAGTTCCGTGTTGATGACACTGTGGGCGCGTGAGAGGGAACCGATTTTCCGTGTGTGTGTGTGTGTGTAGGTGTTGTGTTGTGTTGTGTTGTTCACTTAAACTGTGGCGATGTTCCTCCGAGTGGTGTGTCTGTTCTGTGTTTTTAGCTGCGTGTCACTGCAGTATGTCCCTCCGGTGAGTAGCGTTTTATTAACGAGTGTGTGTGAGTGTGTGTTTGTGTGTGTGAGTGTGTGTGTGTGTGTTTGTTTGTTTGTGTGTGTGTGTTTGTATGTATGTGTGTGTGTATGTGTGTTAGAGAGAGAGGTTTAATTTCACATATGTGTCTGTTTCCTTGTCTTTCTGTGTCTTTCTATGTGTTTTGTCTATTGCTTTGTCAATTTGTTTGTCTATCTATCTACCTGTCTGTCTGTCTGTCTGTCTGCCTGCCTGTCTATGTGTATGTCTATATGTCTGACTGCCTGCCTTCCTGCTTGTCTGTCTGTCTGTCTATCTATCTATATGTCTATCTGTCTATCTCTATGTACCTAATTTATCTACCTGTCTGTCTGCCTGACTGTCTATATGTCTGACTGCCTGCCTTCCTGCTTGTCTGTCTGTCTGTCTATATGTCTATCTGTCTGCTTGTTTGCCTGTTTATCTGTCTGTCTGTCTATCTATCTATCTATCTGAGCATATGCATATATATATATATATATATATATATATATATATATATATATATATATATATATATATATATATGTGTGTATATATATTTGTATTTGTGTGTGTATTTATATATATATATATTATATATATATAATATATATAATATAATGTGTATGTATATGTGTATATATATACACACACAAATACATATATGTATTTGTGTGTGTGTGTGTGTGTGTGTGTATTTATATATGTGTGTGTTTATTTTCAGTACACAGAAGAGTGTCGGAAAGGGATGTATCCCCCCAGCGGCCCGACGTAAGTCTGATTACCCGCTCCATCACCTGTACATGGTCCCTGTGAGTGTCCCTGTGAGTGTCCCTGTTAGTGCCCCTGTTAGTAGTCCTGTGAGTGTCCCTGTTAGTGCTCCTGTTAGTGCCCCTTTTAGTGCTCCTGTTAGTGCCCCTTTTAGTAGTCCTGTTAGTGCCCCTGTTAGTAGTCCTGTGAGTGTCCCTGTTAGTAGTCCTGTGAGTGTCCCTGTGAGTGTCCCTGTTAGTAGTCCTGTGAGTGTCCCTGTTAGTGCTCCTGTGAGTGTCCCTGTTAGTGCTCCTGTGAGTGTCCCTGTTAGTGCTCCTGTGAGTGTCCCTGTTAGTGCTCCTGTGAGTGTCCCTGTTAGTGCTCCTGTGAGTGTCCCTGTTAGTGTCCCTGTTAGTGCTCCTGTGAGTGCTCCTGTGAGTGCTCCTGTGAGTGTCCCTGTTAGTAGTCCTGTGAGTGTCCCTGTTAGTAGTCCTGTGAGTGTCCCTGTGAGTGTCCCTGTTAGTAGTCCTGTGAGTGTCCCTGTTAGTAGTCCTGTGAGTGTCCCTGTTAGTAGTCCTGTTAGTGCTCCTGTGAGTGTCCCTGTTAGTAGTCTTGTTAGTAGTCCTGTTAGTGCTCCTGTGAGTGTCCCTGTTAGTAGTCCTGTGAGTGTCCCTGTTAGTAGTCCTGTGAGTGTCCCTGTTAGTAGTCCTGTGAGTGTCCCTGTTAGTAGTCCTGTGAGTGTCCCTGTTAGTAGTCTTGTTAGTAGTCCTGTTAGTGCGCCTGTGAGTGTCCCTGTTAGTAGTCCTGTGAGTGTCCCTGTTAGTAGTCCTGTTAGTGTCCCTGTGAGTGTCCCTGTTAGTAGTCCTGTTAGTGCCCCTGTTAGTAGTCCTGTGAGTGTCCCTGTTAGTAGTCCTGTTAGTGCCCCTGTTAGTAGTCCTGTGAGTGCCCCTGTTAGTAGTCCTGTGAGTGCCCCTGTTAGTAGTCCTGTGAGTGCCCCTGTTAGTAGTCCTGTTAGTGCCCCTGTTAGTAGTCCTGTTAGTGCCCCTGTTAGTAGTCCTGTGAGTGTCCCTGTTAGTAGTCCTGTTAGTGCCCCTGTTAGTAGTCCTGTTAGTGCCCCTGTTAGTGCCCCTGTTAGTAGTCCTGTTAGTAGTCCTGTGAGTGCCCCTGTTAGTAGTCCTGTTAGTGCCCTGTGAGTGTCCCTGTTAGTAGTCCTGTTAGTGCCCCTGTTAGTGCCCTGTGAGTGTCCCTGTTAGTAGTCCTGTTAGTGCCCCGTGAGTGTCCCTGTTAGTAGTCCTGTTAGTGCCCCGTGAGTGTCCCTGTTAGTAGTCCTGTGAGTGTCCCTGTTAGTAGTCCTGTTAGTGCCCCTGTTAGTGCCCCGTGAGTGTCCCTGTTAGTAGTCCTGTTAGTGCCCCGTGAGTGTCCCTGTTAGTAGTCCTGTGAGTGTCCCTGTTAGTAGTCCTGTTAGTGCCCCTGTTAGTGCCCCGTGAGTGTCCCTGTTAGTAGTCCTGTTAGTGCCCCGTGAGTGTCCCTGTGAGTAGTCCTGTGAGTAGTCCTGTGAGTAGTCCTGTGAGTAGTCCTGTCAGTGTCCCTGTCAGTGTCCCTGTGAGTAGTCCTGTCAGTGTCCCTGTGAGTAGTCCTGTGAGTAGTCCTGTCAGTGTCCCTGTGAGTAGTCCTGTGAGTAGTCCTGTGAGTAGTCCTGTGAGTAGTCCTGTCAGTGTCCCTGTCAGTGTCCCTGTGAGTAGTCCTGTCAGTGTCCCTGTGAGTAGTCCTGTGAGTAGTCCTGTCAGTGTCCCTGTGAGTAGTCCTGTGAGTAGTCCTGTCAGTGTCCCTGTCAGTGTCCCTGTCACACTGAAGTGTCACATGCTGCAATAAGGAACATGTCACAACAGGAAGTTCCACAGCACTGAGATCACACATCTCTCACTCAGTGCTGGTGAAATAATGTAATTTTTTTTTATTTAGTGAAGAACTCACCATCCTGCTCTTTATCTGTTCTTCTTTTCAGGTTTGTCAGTGAGGTCACATGGTACACCGTCAACCTCAACCTGCCTCCCAGCAAAAGATGGACAGAAATCATCACGGATAAGAAGAACGATGTAAGTCCACCCCTGTGTGAACACTGTTGCTATGGTAACACTAATTTCCCAAATCACTGCTATTTGTAAGTGTGAGGCAGCAGAATGTTCAGGATTCTGACACTTGTTTGAATTTCCATCTGATTGAATAAAGTTTTACTTTATTATTATTAGCTATTATTTAGTTTTTTTAACAAGTATTTAGTTCTTCTTCTTCTTCTTCTTATTATTATTATTATTATTATTAGCTATTGTTTAGTTTTTTGTAACGAGTATTTAGCTAAGTGTTGGGTAGCAGAATATTTTGGGATTCTGATCTTGATTTGAATTTCTATCTGATTTTAATAAAGTCTTACTGATTTAATAAAATTTAACTGTAAAGTTTTACTGATCCCCAGAGACAGCATCAGTGTGTTTTCAGAGAGTTGGAGTTGGACTGAGATCTAAAGAGAGTATCAGAGTTGGATCAGTGGTTTATAATTACAGCGTTTCTTAAACATTGTGCTCCACTTCCATCTGATTCCAGTCTAAAATGTTCTTCATGTAGATGATCCCCCTGTTTGTAGAAGATATCCTGATCCTCTGTGCTCTTTTTGTTTTTTTCTTTCAGCTGGTCATCATGATCCAGGCCATCAAAGATCTGATAGACGCCTTCGTGCCTAGTGGACGCCTGGAGGAGCTGATCGACACGGCCTTTGTGAGTGTGTGTGTGTGTGTGTGTGTGTGTGCTGGAAAGAAACTGGTTCCAGTTCAGAAGGCATCAAGAATCCAGAGAGGTTTGTTTTTAGTTCCTGTCTAAACCAATAAGAAACCAGATAACTGAGAACTAGTGGCCAGAACCAGGGATGTTGGATGCGCTTGTGTGTGTGTGTGTGTGTGTGTGTGTGTGATGGAGTCACAGGTTTGTCGTGTTTGATTTACAGCCCTTGATGATCGACACGTTCCCATATCCCTTTAACGAAGAGATTAAAGGAATCGCAACAGCATCCGGAGTTCCACTGGGTAAGAAATTCCCATAATTATCTATTTCCATGGTCATTATTCCCTTGGACTGATGTAACAGTATCTTCAAAAAGTAGAGCATTAGGTATAAAGGTATACATTTTTTTTCTTTCTTTCTTTCTTTATTTATTATTTTAAAGGTGAGGTCATTCTGTTCAACATTTTCTACGAGGTTTTCACTGTGTGCACCTCGCTGGTGGCCGAGGATCCTAAAGGTGAGTAAATAATAATCATCTCCACTGTGTTGTGGAATCCTGGAGTCTGATTGGTCAGTAGATGTTGATTCATGTTCTATTAAAGCAGCTCTGACTACGCTCGTTATTGTTTCTATAGTAACGGCTACTAAAAAAAAAAAAAATTGGGTGTAATCATTGGCCTGGTGAAGTTTTCTGTAAGGAGATGTTTATAGGTTTTCTGATATCTTCAGGAAAGATGAGTTTATGCTTTTCTTTAAAAATATGAAAAATTACTGTCCTGTGCTGTGTGGGAGAGAGAGAGAGAGAGAGAGAGAGAGAGAGAGAGAGAGAGAGAGAGAGAAAAGTGTGTGTGTGTGTGTGTGTTAAATATGATTTGAGGGTTTTTTTGTGTTTGTCTTTTGCAGGAAACCTCATTCACGCTCGGAATATGGACTTCGGACTTTTTATGGGGTTAGTTTTACTGGTATTTAGCTATTATTAATTATTATATATTAGTATTATTAACTATTAAATAATAATTATTTATTTAACTTTTTTATCTAGTATTTATTATTTTTTTAACTAGTATTTAGCTATTATATTATTATTTTTATTATTATTATTACTATTGTTAGTAGTAGTAGTAGTATTTTTTATTATATTAGTTTATTAATTATTATATTATTATTATCATTATTTTATTATTATTTTATTTTTTTTAACTAGTGGTCAATATTTTTTTTTAACTGAAAAAAGTGGAAAAGTCAGTGTAAATATCATTAAAGTGTGCGTGTGTGTGCGTGTGTGTGTGCGTGTGTGTGTGCGTGTGTGTGTGCGTGTGTGTGTGTGTGTGTGTGTGTGTGTAGTTGGGACAAGAAGAACCACTCGTGGATGCTTACGGAGAACCTGAAGCCTCTCGTGGTGAATGTGGATTTCAGGAGGAACAACAGCACCGTCTTCAAATCCACAAACTTCGCGGGCTACGTGGGCACGCTGACCGGCATCCAGCCTGTAACACACACCTTTAATTCTATATAAATGTCCATCATCAGGTCATTCTGATACCACACTCGAGGCTGTACAGAGATCGTTAATGTCGTATCTTGGAGCAGAACAGGCGTGTAGTGTAACGTACGTGTAGGTCCTTCATGGAGAACAATATACATACACACACACACACACACACACACACACACACACACACACACACACACAGCGGCTGATAAAGTCGGACCACGCTGTTGGTTTTCACTTCATTTCACTTAAGATAACTTCAGATAGCTGTGTTTTTTCTGCAAATCTTATCACCTTACAGTGAAGGTTCTTATTTAACAGAACCAAATAAGTGAGAGGAATGAGGTTAGTGTAGATAACACACACACACACACACACTGTCTCTCTCACACACACACACACACATTACAGGATGTCACATGGGTCTTTAGTCGGTTTGTACAGTATTGCGCTTTTTGTCATCTGACTTTCATTTCTGCAACTGATTCAAAAACAGGAATCTCATTCAAAGCTGATGAGAGTCACAAGACTGCATTATAACTTCATGACCTCTCTCTTCCTCCCTCTCTCTCTCTCTCTCTTTCTCTCTTCCTCCCTCTCTCTCTCTCTCTCTCTCTCTTCCTCCCTCTCTCTCTCTCTCTTTCTCTCTTCCTCCCTCTCTCTCTCTCTCTCTTCCTCTCTCTCTCACTCTCTCTTTCTCTCTTCCTCCCTCTCTCTCTCTCTCTCTCTCTCTCTCTCTCTCTCTTTCTCTCTTCCTCTCTCTCTCACTCTCTTTCTCTCTCTCTCTCTCTCTTCCTCTCTCTCTCTCTCTCTCTCTCTTTCTCTATCTCTCTCTCTCTTCCTCTCTCTCTCTCTCTCTTTCTTTCTCTCTGTCTGTCTGTCTCTCTCACTTTCTCTCTCTCACTCCCCACCCCTCTCTGTTTCTAAAGAACGTGTTCACCCTCACAATGAACGAGAGATTCAGCCTGGATGGAGGCTACATCGGTGAGTCACTCCTCTCATCTCATCCCTCTCTCTTTCCCCCAAAATGAAGAAATACTGTGTAACTGATCCCGGACCAGCTCAGTTATTATCTCTACAGTCATGTGTGTCAGGATCTGAAGAGAAAACTGATTCAGGATCAGCAGGATGATGACAGTACAGTACGCGTCGTTTAAATTGAACTGACTCATTTGAACCGAGTTACTTGAATCAAATGATTCAAAAGAACATTTAATATTATTATTTTTCTGGCTTCTCCTTTGAATCATTTGAACTCTTTTTAAAGAGTCGTATAAAATGAGTTGTTAATGATGACTGATTGTAGATCAGCTCTCATATGTGGTAGCTGAACCTCCTGAACGGCACCATAAATCAAACTCTTCCATATTTTTAAAATATTGACTCCTTTGAATTGATGTAATGACTCCTTTGAGTCATTTGAGGTGATTCACAAGTAGATGTGCATGATGACTGACCCTAGATCAAGACTTTTACAGAAAGAGTCAGAATCAGATTTCTTTGAGACTCCAATATGAGTCATTTGTCACTCGATTCAAAGTGATTTCTCTCTTTCTCTTTCTCTCTCTCATTTTATAATTTTATCATTCATTTGACTCATTTCACTCGTTCAGAAGAATCATTTGAAATGAGTCGTTTACCAAGTGATTCACAGTGATATATATTTTTCAGCATTTTTACAGTGTAACTCTGGGATTCGGTGCTGATTTGTTTACATAACCTGGATGGATCAGTAGGTTGGGGTCAGTAATGTTGTCATCGTATAAATATAAAGTGTGTTGGAATTCTGCAGGAATTCTGGAGTGGATCCTGGGGAAGAGAGACGGCATGTGGATTGGCTTCCTGACTCGCTCCGTCTTGGAAAACGCCACCAGGTAGAAACTCAGTTAAAGAGTCACGCGTAATGAAGGTGTTTCTATGATGCGTGATTAATAATAAAAAAAAATAAGCTGGTCTCTCTCAGTGTATTAGCAACGATACTTCCATAAAATTCTACTTCCTGTATCTGACCAATCAGAGGCCGGCATTTCGTGTGTGTGTGTGTGTGTGTGTGTGTGTGTGTGTGTAAAGCAGTGCTCATTTCAGTGGCTTGAATTTAGTTTGAGTTTTTTGTAGAAAGTATCTTTTATTCATTTGGTTCTTCTTCTTAAATAACGTTACCATAATGATGGTCTCTCTCTCTGATGCTGTAGCTATGCGGAAGCTAAGACACTGCTGTCCGACACCGAGCTGTTAGCGCCCGCGTACTTCATCCTGGGAGGCAACCAGAGCGGCCAGGCGTCCATCATTACACGCTCCAGAACACACAATCTCCACCCACTGGAGTGAGCACACACACACACAACCTCCACCCACTGGAGTGAGCACACACACACACAGAACCTCCACCCACTGGAGTGAGCACACACACACACAGAACCTCCACCCACTGGAGTGAGCACACACACACACAGAACCTCCACCCACTGGAGTGAACACACACACACACACAACCTCCACCCACTGGACTGAGCACACACACACAGAACCTCCACACACTGGAGTGAGCACACACACACACACACACAACCTCCACCCACTGGAGTGAGCACACACACACACACACAGAACCTCCACCCACTGGAGTGAGCACACACACACACAGAACCTCCACCCACTGGAGTGAGCACACACACACACAGAACCTCCACCCACTGGAGTGAGCACACACACACACAGAACCTCCACCCACTGGAGTGAGCACACACACACACAGAACCTCCACCCACTGGAGTGAGCACACACACACACAGAACCTCCACCCACTGGAGTGAGCACACACACACACAGAACCTCCACCCACTGGAGTGAGCACACACACACACAGAACCTCCACCCACTGGAGTGAGCACACACACACACAGAACCTCCACCCACTGGAGTGAGCACACACACACACACAGAACCTCCACCCACTGGAGTGAGCACACACACACACAGAACCTCCACCCACTGGAGTGAGCACACACACACACAGAACCTCCACCCACTGGAGTGAGCACACACACACACAGAACCTCCACCCACTGGAGTAAACACACACACACACAGAACCTCCACCCACTGGAGTGAACACACACACACACACACACACAACCTCCACCCACTGGACTGAGCACACACACACAGAACCTCCACACACTGGAGTGAGCACACACGCGCGCACACACACACACAACCTCCACCCACTGGAGTGAGCACACACGCGCGCACACACACACACAACCTCCACCCACTGGAGTGAGCACACACACACACAGAACCTCCACCCACTGGAGTGAGCACACACACACACACACACACAGAACCTCCACCCACTGGAGTGAGCACACACACACACACAGAACCTCCACCCACTAGAGTGAGCACACACACAGAACCTCCACCCACTGGAATGAGCACACACACACACACAGAACCTCCACCCACTGGAATGAGCACACACACACACACACACACACAGAACCTCCACCCACTGGAGTGAGTGCACACACACACACAGAACCTCCACCCACTGGAGTGAGCACGCACACACACACACAGAACCTCCACCCACTGGAGTGAGCACGCACACACACACACAGAACCTCCACCCACTGGAGTGAGCACGCACACACACACACAGAACCTCCACCCACTGGAGTGAGCACGCACACACACACACAGAACCTCCACCCACTGGAGTGAGCACACACACACACCTTACTATTTTACAGACCGTATATAGTGTTTATATGTGTGTTTCAGGCTGGATGTTAAGCAGGGTCGTTGGTATGTGTTAGAGACAAATTATGACCACTGGAAGACACCACTGTTCCTGGATGACCGCAGAACTCCGGCTATGAAGTGCATGAATCTGACCACACAGGCGGTGAGGGACAATACTGACACACCCTCAAAATATCTACCTGTCTGTCATATCACATCTACCTGTCTGTCATGTCATATCATATCTACCTGTCTGTCATATCACATCTACCTGTCTGTCATGTCATGTCACATCTACCTGTCTGTCATGTCATGTCACATCTACCTGTCTGTCATGTCATGTCACATCTACCTGTCTGTCATGTCATGTCACATCTACCTGTCTGTCATGTCATGTCACATCTACCTGTCTGTCATGTCATGTCACAGCTACCTGTCTGTCATCTTGAACAGATCCAGGAGGTGACTGTGTGCTCTTCAGTACAGATTAAAGTGAAACACGATGTTTTGATCAGTTGTTAAAGTGAAGTGTTTAAGAGAATTAAGGAAACTTTTATTTTTCCAAATATATTAATTTCAGTAATAAAAATATAAATCATCCAGGGGTTATCCAGGGGTTATCCAGGGGTTATCCAGGAGATATCCAGTAGTTAGTTTGTATAAAGGTTAAAGACTGTTGATTTTGTGTTTCATTCCTCCTGCAGAAGATCTCCATAAAGACGGTCTACGACGTCCTGTCCACTAAACCTGTCCTAAACAAGGTAGGTCCTGTCATTATTATATGACCACTGTAGAGTTCTGGGATCTGATTGGCTCAGAAGTTGAGAATGGAACATATACGTTATCATTTCTATAGCAACAGATGTTTTTTTTTAATCTAATCTCTCTCTCTCACTCTCTCTCTTTTTCTCCCCTTCTCTCTTCCTCCCTCTCTCTCTCCCGCTCTCTCTCTCGTAGTTAACTACATACACTACCCTCATGCAGGTGTCTAAGGGGAAGTTGGAGTCGTTTGTCCGAGCCTGTCCGGATCCCTGCATGCCGTGGTAAAAGCTCTTTCCGGAACATTCCTTCACACAGAGAGCATGCACCTTATTACGACTCCACCCCTAAACACTCACACTGATCATTTAATAAAATTAATCCTATAATATAATATAAAACACAACACAGGAATTCTATTAAGCGCGGCTCTGAGGTGTTGATACAGAGACATGAAATTTAAATCTTGCTTCTTCGTTCTGTTTTATGGTTTATTTGTGTTTCCTTTTCATCATGTTATCATTCGTTTTATCTCGATCGGCTTTCTGCTGTTTTTTATCTGAAAAACGCCGTGAGAGAGACAGAAAGGGGGAGAGAGACAGAGGGACAGAGAGATTATTTGGAAATTATACTAGAAATTATTTTGATTATTGTTTTTTCATTTTTATTTCATTTTTTGTTATTTTTTTTATTCCGTTTTGATTTTAGTAATCCTGTATTTGTAAAATAGTTCCACAACTTCATCCTAAAGATAGACCTGACAGAGACAGGCAGAAGGAAGATGGAGACCTGAGAGAGAGACAGAAAGGGCGAGAGAGACAGAAGGGGGGAGAGACACAGAGAGAGAGAGACAGACAGACAGACAGAAGGAAGATGGAGACCTGAGAGAGAGACAGAAAGGGCGAGAGAGACAGAAGGAAGATGGAGACCTGAGAGAGAGAGAGAGAGAGACAGACAGACAGACAGAAGGAAGATGGAGACCTGAGAGAGACAGAAGGGGGAGAGAGACCGACAGAAGGAAGACAGAGACCTGAGAGACAGAAGGGGGAGAGAGAGAGAGAGACAGACAGAAGGAAGATGGAGACCTGAGAGAGACAGAAGGGGGAGAGAGACCGACAGAAGGAAGACAGAGACCTGAGAGACAGAAGGGGGAGAGAGAGAGAGACAGGCAGAAGGAAGATGGAGACCTGAGAGAGAGACAGAAAGGGCGAGAGAGACAGAAGGGGGGAGAGACACAAAGAGAGAGAGAGAGAGACAGACAGAAGGAAGATGGAGACCTGAGAGAGACAGAAGGGGGAGAGAGACCAACAGAAGGAAGACAGAGACCTGAGAGACAGAAGGGGGAGAGAGAGAGAGACAGACAGAAGGAAGATGGAGACCTGAGAGAGACAGAAGGGGGAGAGAGACCGACAGAAGGAAGACAGAGACCTGAGAGACAGAAGGGGGAGAGAGAGAGAGACAGACAGAAGGAAGATGGAGACCTGAGAGAGACAGCAGGGGGAGAGAGACAGACAGAAGGAAGATGGAGACCTGAGAGAGACAGCAGGGGGAGAGAGACCGACAGAAGGAAGACAGAGACCTGAGAGACAGACAGAAGGAAGATGGAGACCTGAGAGAGACAGCAGGGGGAGAGAGACAGAAAGGGGGAGAGAAACAGACAGAAGGAAGACGAGAGAGAGAGAGACAGAGACAGAAGGGAAGAGCGAGACAGACAGAAGGAAGATGGAGATGGTATGCCATGTCGGGTGTGTGTGACGTCGACAGCGGCGTGGTTAATGTTGATGGAGGTGTGGTTAATGTCGACGGGGGCGTGGTTTAGAGCTGATGTGTTTAATCCTGATGAGTTTTACTGATTGCTTTAAAGGGACAGACTGCAGTGTAATGAAGACTGACTGCAGTAGATCTTCACACTCTTCAGTCTTTTCAGGTTTAGGGATGTTTCAGTGTCTGAATATTTTTAGTTAGAGATCTTCCTGATGTTTGTGCTGCTACTGACCACTGACCACACAAATAAACAACCGACACACTAATCTGATGTTACTGAGTAAACCAACTGCTTTATTAAGTGATTTTTTGCGATGCCTTATGCAGAACCCTTCATAATTTCCAGTCATGTTCAATTTCACACTAAACTAGCTGAAACCTGTTACCACGTTAATGTTCTGAGGGGCGGAGCTAACTGGAGGCTCTTTGTCATGAGGTACAAAATGATAGTGTGATTAATGACTTTTTTTTTGTTGTTTGTTTAAATGAATAATTTTTAATAAATGGTTTATTTAGTCACACTGTTTGATTTATTTTTAATTCTTTTTTTTTTTTCTTTAAATTGTCTCTGAACAGCTTGAACCTTGTTCTTTAATTATATCTGAGAAAATGGATGAAATCAAAATTGTTGAAAATAAAAATAAAACAAATACATTAACACATTAGGACTGGAAATTATTTTGATTGTTTTTCATTTTATTATTATTTTTTATTCCGTTTAGATTTAATAATTCTGTATTTAATCTGTAAAATAAATGAGAGGGGGGAGGAGGGGGGCAGAAAGATGGGGGGGGGAGGGGGAGGGGGAGAAAGACAGACAGGCAGAAGGGAGGGAGGGAGAGAGAGAGAGAGAGAGAGAGGAGAAGCAGTGTTCTGTTCGAACCTCACTGTCTTAAAGAACTTTCTTCTTCAGCAGACGTTAACATTTTACTTCCAAAATTATCGTTCCATTAACGTCAATTTGCAGAAAAGAAAAAAAAATGCTGATGTTTACTTTCCCGTGTCAAAGTACGGTTTATTCACATGAACTTTTTAACTATTAAACATTTAGTCAAGTTCAGGGACATGAATCCAGATCAAATTTCTTTTTTTGTTAAAGTTGCTAATATGAACATTTCTAAAAATTCCATTTTGCTTCAATTTAGAAAAAAATTTATTTAAATAAATTAAAAAATTATTTAAAAAATACTTGTACTGTATTATTGTTGGATCCAAATCTCTTAAGTATAAAAATTTAAAAATCTCTTTAATTTAATTCAAAATTAAATACAAAAAGGGCAAATCTGATTTTTTTTTCTTGCTCAGAAAAAAACAACAGCAAACAAACAAAACACCTTTATACTTCCTGATTTCCTTAAATTTCTAATGGAAATAATCCAGTAATGCTTCACTCTGATTTTTCTGAATTTTAGTTTTAAACACACATAATATTAAAAAAAAATTGAAATCTTAGTCTCAAATAATTAAAATAATAAGTAGCAAATAAATGAATAAATAAAAACTTAAAAATATCACAGCATCATTCATTCTTGAAATACAGATGTGAAAATAAATAAAATAAATAAATAAATAGAAGTTCAAAAATATCACAGTATCATATATTCATGAAATATAAATGTGACAGTACACACAGAAAAATAGAGGTATTGTTTCTGTACCTTAAAGTACATTTGCCACAAGAGTACCCTGTAAGGTACAGGAAATCGTCCTTAGGGTGACAACTGTTTCTTTTGACAACAATTGACATCAATTCTTACAACAAAGGGTACATAATTGTACTTATAACAAGCTTAAGGTACAGACAAATTATGCAAATCACAGATTACAAAATCTTAATTAAAATTGTGTATATTGAAATTAAAAAAGGTACAATGGTAAATTTCCATCCATTTCTTGGCCAGTATGACCTATATAAGTTTCATTAATAACTTAGCTGGGATTTTAGCTAGTCTTTATTACATTGTTTTTTGCAGATTATAAATGGGTAGATTAAAAATATCATATCAATATAGGATTATAGGTCTATTCAAATTCCAAGAATATAGCCCTTTTCACACACTGGTAAAGGACCTGGTAAAATAAAATACTGGCAATCTTATGTGAACAGCGCATTTATCGGCATTGTTTACTGGCAATACAATACAATACAATACAATACAATACAATACAATACAATACAATACAATACAATACAATACAATACAATACAATACAATACAATACAATACAATACAATACAATACAATACAATACAATACAATACAATACAATACAATACAATACATTCTATATCATATAGATTCTTCCACGCGAGTCGAAGTGTGTGAAATGAGAGAAAATGTCAGTTAATTGTCCATCTTTGTCGAATTTGACCACGGATGAACTAATTAAAAAAATTATTGAAGCTGGAATACAGATTAATGAAGAAGACGCAAGAAAATTCGGGGGTAAGTAACCCAGACTTTTACGTTTCTGTACATGCTAATAGTGTTAGCTAACTATTTATAACATAATTATAACATAATTACTTTACTATACTGTAATTTACTATATTGTAAATTAGCTAACTACACTAAGCACATTATGGCTAATTGTGTTAGACATAGTTGTTTTATAGTTATTTTGTTCATTTACTCAAGTAAAATTCTTATTGAATATATTTAAGGCACTAGCGCTCTAGAGCCCCTGCAGACTTAGGCAGTGCAACCCGTTTTTTCCCGCGTCGCGTAGTCTGCTGTAGATTTACCTCAGGGAACGAGGGAGTCCTGGAATCTAAAAAAAAACAACCATTTTTTAAATTAGCAAAGAAATCTGGCATGACCTGTCCCATAGGTATTGTTCAAAGGCAGGGTAGGTGGTTTTGTTAAACATCTTTGTCATACGCTGATCGGTCCGCGGCAGCGCCGATCTCTTGCTTCCAAAGCTAGTTTGCTATTGGTAGCCTTTCCGAAATCGTCTACCCTACCCTAAAGGGCGCGTCTCACTACACTGTTTCTGTCAACCGGAACATTAGTGGCAGCTTCAGTGAGGTGGCATCTATCAGTCAGTGTTGCACTTTCAAGGACAACAACTTGGCATTCCAAGATGGCGGCGCGGCAGTAGCACGCAGCGGCCACTCCGGAACCAAAATGGTGCTTTCTTTTTGTTTTAGCGCTAAACTTAAAGTGCATGGACGCCAAAGACAGTGGTGTTCATGTATACGACCGCCAGACGATATTACGGTACAGAAATCATGCAGTTACTAACTTGCATGATGAACTACTCTGCAAACTTCGCGAACTCGGCTTGCTGCGAAGTCCAGGCCTTCAATCCTCAGCGTCGCCTGATGCCGGTGGCCGGGAGAGAGGACGTCGCAAGCGTTGTTCGAGGAAGCGGAAGCGCGGTAAAAGAGCAGGTGTCCGTGCTAGGCTAACAACCAACCCTAGCCGGCCGGCACTCCCTTCCATCATCTTGTCCAACGTCTGCTCACTGGATAATAAACTGGACTACATCCGACTCCAGCAAACTACACGGCGTGAGTTCAGAGTTCTGCGTCTTTGTTTTCACGGAGACATGGCTCAGCGACAGAGTTCCGGACGCCGCCATTCAACTCGCGGTGGTGGCGTGTGTGTTTACATCAACACGGAATGGTGTAAGGACTCTGTGCTTGTGTCTAACTACTGCTCATCGGTAGTGGAGTTTGTAACTGTTAGATACAGACCTTTTTATTTACCCCGGGAATTCACCACTACTCTCATTATCGGAGTGTACATTCCACCCAGCGCTAATGCTAAGGAGGCTCTGTGTGAGCTGTACGGAGCTATTAGCGAGCTGCAGAATGCTCACCCCGACGGACTGTTCATCATCGCCGGAGATTTCAATCATGCGAATCTCAGAACAGTGCTCCCTAAATTCCATCAGCATGTGGACTTTGCTACGAGAGGGGCGAACACGCTGGATGTTGTTTATTCAAACATTCCCGGCGCGTATCGTGCGGAGCCCCGCCCCCACCTCGGCTACTCAGACCACATCTCTGTTATGTTGATTCCAGCATACAGACCACTCGTCAGACGCTCTAAACCGGTTCAGAAACAGGTTAAAACCTGGCCAGCAGGAGCCATCTCTGCTCCTCAGGACTGTTTTGAGTGCATGGGACATGTTTAGGGAGGCTGCAACCAACGGCGACTCTATTGACTTGGAGGAATACACGGCATCAGTGACCGGCTACATCGGGAAATGCATCGATGACGTGACTGTCTCCAAGACCATCACAACACGCTCCAACCAGAAGCCGTGGATGACTGCGAAAGTGCGTGCTCTCCTGAAATCGAGAGACTCTGCCTTCAGATCAGGGGACAGGGCGGCCTTAAAAACAGCAAGGGCCAAACTGTCCCGAGCCATCAGAGAGGCGAAGTGTGCACACGCCCAGAGAATCCACGGCCACTTCCAGAACAGCAGAGACTCCCGGCGCATGTGGCAGGGCATTCAGGCGATCACCAACTACAGGACAACTTCACCTGCCTGTGACAGTGACGCCTCCCTTCCAGATGCGCTGAACGACTTCTACGCTCGGTTTGAGGCACAGAACAACACAACAGCGAGGAAGACCATCCCTCCTCCTAATGACCCAGTGCTTTGTCTCACCACGGCTGACATGAGGAGAACTCTATACAGAGTTAACCCACGGAAGTCCGCTGGACCAGACAACATTCCTGGCAGAGTTCTCAGGGAGTGTGCGGAGCAGCTAGCAGATGTCTTCACTGACATCTTCAACATCTCGCTGAGCAGCTCCATCATCCCTACATGCCTCAAGACAACGACCATCGTCCCTGTGCCAAAGAAGTCCACGGTTTCCTGCCTCAAGGACTACCGTCCCATTGCACTCACACCAATCGTGATGAAATGCTTCGAGAGGGTTGTCATGAGGCACATCAAGTCACAGCTACCACCCTTGCTGGACCCTTTGCAGTTTGCGTATCGTCCTAACCGTTCCACGGAAGACGCCATCACCACAACCCTCCATCTGGCCCTCACACACCTGGACTGCAAAGACTCCTACATTCGAATGCTGTTCATAGATTTCAGTTCAGCATTCAACACAATCATCCCTCAGCAGCTGGTTAAGAAGCTGAGTCTCCTGGGCCTGAACACCTCTCTCTGCAACTGGATCCTGGATTTCCTGACTGGGAGACCTCAGTCAGTCCGGATCGGGAGCAGTATCTCCAGCACCACCACACTGAGCACTGGAGCACCTCAGGGCTGTGTGCTCAGTCCATTGCTGTTCACTCTGCTGACTCACGACTGTGCAGCAATGCACAGCTCCAACCACATCGTCAAGTTTGCTGATGACACGACCGTGGTGGGTCTCATCAGCAAGAACGACGAGTCAGCATACAGAGAGGAGGTGCAACATCTAACAGCCTGGTGCAGAGCCAACAACCTCTCCCTGAACGTCGACAAGACCAAAGAGATGGTTGTTGACTTCAGGAGAGCACAGAGTGACCATTCTCCACTGAACATCGATGGCTCCTCTGTGGAGATCGTCAAGAGCATCAAATTCCTTGGTGTCCATCTGGCGGAGAACTTCACCTGGTCACTCAACACCAGCTCCATCACCAAGAAAGCCCAGCAGCGCCTCTACTTCCTGAGGAGGCTGAGTAAAGCCCATCTCCCTCCCCCCATCCTGTCTGTGTTCTACAGAGGGACCATCAAGAGCGTCCTGAGCAGCTGCATCACTGCCTGGTTTGGGAACTGCACCGTCTCAGATCACAAGACCCTTCAACGGATAGTGAGGACAGCTGAGAAGATCATCGGAGTCTCTCTCCCGTCTATCACAGACATTTACACCGCACGCTGCATCCGCAAAGCCATCAGCATTGTGGCTGACCCCACACACCCCTCACACACACTCTTACACACTCCACACACCCCTCACACACACCCCACACACACACTCTTACACACCCCACACACCCCTCACACACACTCTTACACACCCCACACACCCCTCACACACACTCTTCACCCTCCTGCCATCTGGAAAGAGGTACCGGAGCATTCGGGCCTCACAACCAGACTGTGTAACAGTTTCTTTCCTCAAGCCATTAGGCTCCTCAACACCCGGGACTGAACTGTTCTACACTCTCACACACACTCTCACTCAGGACTGAACTGTTCTACACTCTCTCACACACACACACTCTCACTCAGGACTGAACTGTTCTACACTCTCTCACACACACACACTCTCACTCAGGACTGAACTGTTCTACACTCTCTCACACACACACACACTCTCACTCAGGACTGAACTGTTCTACACTCTCTCACACACACACACACACACACACTCTCACTCAGGACTGAACTGTTCTACACTCTCTCACACACACACACACTCTCACTCAGGACTGAACTGTTCTACACTCTCTCACACACACACACACTCTCACTCAGGACTGAACTGTTCTACACTCTCACACACACACACACTCTCACTCAGGACTGAACTGTATACTAACTCTCTGTCTCTCACACACAGATACACACACTCTCTCTTGACTGTGTGGACACACACACACACACACACATAATTTATACTGTTCATTACTTACTGCACTACCTCTACCTGTCATCCGCTGCTATAGTTATATTTATGTTTATTCTATTTGCACTACCTCAACCACTGCTGTGTATTTTTGCACAATATTTTTGCACAATACTTTTTTTTTTTCTACATCATTTCACTTTATCTATTTTATTTCACTTACATTCCAGTACACGTTCTTTTATTTCCTTTCAGCGCTAAGTGTCCTGTGTTCTTTTGTGTTGTCTTTATTGTATTTATTGTCTTTTTTGCACTGTCTTGTCTATGCTCTGTTTGCACCTAGCTGCACACTGTGCACTTTACGTGGCTAAGACAAACTTCTGTCCTAGCTCTGTGGTGGTGTTTGTTGTTTTGTATTGTACTAGTAGTTGTATGTTTATGTAGCACCAGGTCCTGGAGAAACGTTGTTTCATTTCACTATGTACTGCGCCAGCTATATGTGGTTGAAATGACAATAAAAGCTTCTTGAATCTTGAATCTTGAATCTTGAACTTTCCTCCATTCATAAGTAAGTTAATATAAGCGCACCGTCTTTGGTTTAAACTGCCACATGATTCTCGCCTTCTACACATTTGGTCGCATGCAAGTCTCTGTGTGTGTTACAGTTATTCATCTATACTGTATATATCATTTTCCCTGTGTGTTCAGAAAATGAAGTGGATGGAGAAACAGTGGATTGTGGACTCACTGAAGCCATGGTTGCTTTCCTGTTTGATGGTTCCTTCAAAAAGCAACTAAAATTTCAACAGTTTGTAAACCAATACAAGGAGAATGAGGTCATTGTTGTATTAGAGCCAGTACCAGTTGAAGTCGCTAAGTCTACAGAAGAATTCCAGCCTCATCCTTCCACTGATCCAAGGTAAGGACAATATTATGAGGGTGCCGTTTTGGTAAACAACATAAAAAATAAATAAACTCGCTCATTTGGTTCTGTATTTTCCTGAATTTCATTTTTGAAAAATTTAATTTTTATTTCTCTTTAGGCAATAGGATCCACCCACAATTGGGTACTGATGTATTTATGTTGTATTGCAGTGGTGAAGCAGCTCACAGGGGACTACCTGTTGTGACTGTCATTCCAACCTTTCCCAAAGATGTCCAGATGAGACTTGACACCAAGGAACCATGTCACACAGTGCCAAAAGTACGCAACAAAATAATCAGAATGCTGTATGAAATGATGGCAGAATACACCCTGTAAGTATAACAATTATTACCAACTCTGCTACTACAACTGCACTATTATTAATTCACAATCTATGAAGACCATTAGACAAAACCAAGAGATTGATTTAGAGTTTGTTTCTGCCTTTGTGCTAGGTATCCAACTAATGCAGAGTATATTCAAGTTGCCAAGGCACTGATTTTGAAATACCCTTTCCTAAGAGATAAGGAAGGAAATGGCTATGTAAGTTGCATTGTTTTTAATCTACTGATTTATCTCAAGTTACATAATTGGACAAGATATTGTTACTTAATTTGTACTTGATGGAAAATGCCAAATATACGTGTGTTTTTTACTAGCACACCTGGCACATGTCCCTAAAGCATAAATTTAAAGCAGAACGTGCCCCACTCATCAGCGACAGTGAAGTCAGAAAGCTGAAAGAGAAGTTTGGTCATGCAAAGTGGCCCCGAGTTACCAGTGCATCAGCAAGTTTGTGTCGAAAGCCAGCTAGTGTAGCATATGTAAGCCCAATGCCATATGCATAATTTATTTTTGCCCTGTTAATCACTTTTACACTTTCACTTAGTGCAGGACAATGTAAGGTAGATACTACAGACATTTAAATCTTTTTTCACTAACTGAACCATTAGGTCTCATTGTTTATGCAGTTCGGGGTTATTTTCCCGTTTTTGAAAAATCAGATCTGTCTCTGTCATTACCTCTCACAGTCTAAGCATTATCTGTTTCTGTTCTGATGAAGGAAACTTGTGTTGGGGAGGATTCAACGTCTACTGAAGCCCATGTGAACGTGCTACAAAGTGAGTATCGGAAGAAACATCCAGATATCTCGACTGTTAAAGACCGCATCGCAACATTCACCTGGAGACGTCGAGAGATCATGGAAGGGATGTCTGTGGAGGATGTACTGAAAAAATATCCATACTTAAGAACACCTGCTGGAGTGAGTATAGTGAAAAAAACCTGAATGTTACAGGGAAATAATCTGTTATAATTTTTGAAATTGTGAAATTGATAACGTCAATTTCTGTCACTGAAAAACATTTCTAAAAATGGTAACACTTTACAATAAGGTTCCATTCGTTAATTTTAGTTTTAACTAACAAACGATGAACGATACATTACAGTATTTATTCATCTTTGTTACTTAATGAAAAAACAGTCGTTCATTGTTGGTCCATCTTCATTTAGTCCAATTCACAGTGCATTAATTAATGTTAACAAGCACACCTTTGGACTTTAATAGTGCATTATTAAATGTTGAAATTAACCAATTACAATTAATAAATGCTGTAAAAGTATTCTTCATTCTTACTTCATGTTAATAAAGTAAACTAATGTTAAATAATGAAACCTTATTGTAAAGTGTTACCCTAAAAACTTATGTAAAGGCTACAGTATAGAAACCTAACAGCATTTAATGAAATGCAGTTGCTTTTCAGTTTTTTGATGAGGTTGACCAAATCCATCCTTCACCAAGCAGCTTGCCAT